>NW_005842635.1:139956-142359 GCF_000455745.1 Alligator sinensis
ATTTCATTCATTTGTGCCTCAGGCTGTGGTGGATCACCGGGACACCTTCACAAATGTCAGTGTCAGCAGGGCTGGCAGCACCCACAATCAAAAGAACTTATATATATATATGGTGTGTTGTGTTCTTCTTTGATCTGGTTTGAATCTGAATGTGTGGCTGGCTGACTAGTTCTTTTGTTCTTCTGTGTTGCCTCTGGTCTGTATGTAAACTGTTAAAACTAACTATAAGTAATTATATTAATAACTAATGTAATAACTTTACAATCTCTTCTATGAATATGTGATTTTTCTTCTTCTGTGTGTGTGTGAGCGTGTGTGTGCAATGTGTGCTTCCCTACAGAGTGATGGATCACACTGCCAGGGAAAACACTGAGCTTTCTCTTTTAAAAGTATTGCAAAAAAAGAAAAGAAAAAGAGAACAAATATAAATTGAAATAAATTAATTGGATAAGTATTAGGTAAAGAGATTCTAAGCTAAGCTAAACTAAGCTGAGCTAAACTAAACTATATCCTATCCAATCCTTTTTAAGGACAAAAAGGAGCAAGCAACTGACTGACTAGGAAGCAAACCAGGCAGTCCAGTACCTTTCTGACACTGTTGCTCGCTCAGAACTAGCTCACAAAAGGCACAGCAAGCCTGCAAACACAGGCTTTTATGACGTTTCTATGTCCCTCCCCCAGGCACAGTGATTGGACAGTCAGAGAGAGATCACACTGACTGGTCAGCTAGAGAAGTCAGTCCTGACCCCCCTGCTCTCCATCCCCCCTGCTTCCCCACCCTCTTATAAGTTTCTGTTTCCCCATAAAGACTATTCTCTGAATCTCCAAATTGCTGAATCTTTTCTGAATCCTTTCTGTATCGATTCAGAGGCTCTGAATCGATTAAGAAAGTTTTAAGCTTCCAGTGATTCAATTTTGATTCAAAATTCGACCTCTGAATTGAGCTGAATCGTCTCCGAATCAAATTGTGAACTGAAGCTTCGCACAGCCCTACTGCACAGTAGTGTATTAGCATGATTTTTGCCTGGAATGCTACTGTGCAGTTAGCATCTTGTGTAGACATGCCCACTGTGGAGGAAATTAGTCTCCTGTGTTGTCAAGCATCTTGTGTAGATGTACCCACTATTGAGTTAAATAGTACTGAATACAATGTTTCTTACTGGTTTCTCATTCATTCACTTTGTAGTTCTGCTCAGTCTTGACCACAAACTACTGCAGTTTGAATCCCATCTGCATCAAGAGGCAGGACATAAACCCACAACAAATCCAGCTATTGTGGAAGTTAATGCGTAACTCCATTACTGGTACTGAATGCCCACAGACATGAAAAAGTATTATGGATCAAGACCTCTGTAAAGCAAGTGCTCTCCCTCTTGATTTTAACTAAGGCTGAAAAGTAATTTAATGTTAGATCTAATTGAAACTCATAGACAGTATATTTGCATATAGTCTATAGAGCCTCTTGGGGCCTGATACTCCTCTTACAAGTTTTATAGCTGAATGATTTCATTGAGATTAGTGGAGTTACGCCTAATCTACAACAGCTATGAGTGGAGAATCAGGTTTTTGGTAGCACAAGTGCAAAAATCCAAGAAGTGAGAAGTTGGTCAACAAATCAGATAAAAGTATAGTTATTCCACTAGAATATCATGGAGTAACTTGCATATACTCATTTTTTTTCTATTGCTTCTAATACCTCTTGGGCTTTTAATGAGATGTAGAATGACACTGTCAACTTGGAGAACAGGGAGTTATCATCCAGCTTGTCAGTTGTAGTTGACATGAAAAACTTGGTTTGTTGTCAAAGCTGTAAAGCACCTTATGTTTTAGTGACAACTTCTGTCAAACTTTGAATAGATATGGATAAGAATTAATGCATTATCCCCTTGACACAATGAGGTTTGGTCCATGATGAAGACTGCTTGGTGTGATGGTTCTACTACTACTACTGCTAATATAACTGTTACTATTAAAACTACTAAATGGTAAACCTAGCTGGTGTAACTTTCTCAGTTTCTTTTATTCCTCTGGTGGATTTGCTAACAATGGTTTTTGTTAAAGTCTCCATGGCTTTCATAAAAAAAAAAAATAGCGTATGAATTTTTTTGTAATTTACATCATATTTATGAGGTGTGTCAGACTTTATAGTGGCCACATTTTGACATTATTACATACAAATTTTAGACACTTTGTGATGGCTAAGTAGAAATAACTTTACTAGAAGTTGTGAGGGAAAACTGTCAAACCCTCGGACTACTACCACATGCTGCTAATCCATGGGAGCACCAATGATACTGCCAGGGCTGACCCTGAGCAGATCAAGAGTGACTACAGGGCTATGCATGCAAGGGTGAAGGGGATGGAGTCCAGGTTGTGTTCGCCTCAATCCTTGTGGTCAAGGGA
>NW_005842635.1:142390-167266 GCF_000455745.1 Alligator sinensis
CCCTGACAGGAGTGACACATTCTGCAGATCAATGCATGGCTGCAGAGGTGGTGTTGCCAGCAGGGATTTGGCTTTTTCAGCCATAGGATGTTGTTCCAAGGAGAAGGATTGCTAGTAAGAAACTGGATCCACCTGATGAAGAGAGGAAAGAGCATCTTTGCAGACAGGCTCACTAACCTAGTGAGGAGGGCTTTAAATTTGGTTCGGCATTGGATGGCGAATGAAGCCCTGAGGTAAGGGGGAAAGAATGGGACCTGGAGGAAGCAGAAGCGGGAGGGGGCAGTGTTATACAAATAGACATTTTGCCTATTGCTTTTAATCTTATGTATTTTCTTCAGTTTTTCATCGCCTTAAGAAACTCCATTCTGTATTGTTACCAAATCTGCCCATTACTTTGGGGTGTGCTCATTTATTAGGGATAGTTTCTAGGGTCTTGGTGATTCTGTCAATGTGCTGCTTGTTTTACTATACAGAGCTGTATTTCTCCCTTCTGCAAGCCCTCACCCCCAGTGGAGCTATCTTGCAGGACTCAGTCTCAATGGGACTGGGTTCCTCCAGTCACCAAATCAGTCATACACACAAACACACACAAATTAACGTGACACGCCTGACCTGGCCGGGCTGATCAGCATGGACAGGCTGACACCCTCATATGCCAAGAATCAGTTCATAAGAGCAAAAATAAAATGCAGTCAGACACAAGCACACAGGTAAACAGAATCCCTCTGAATCCGGCTGGGTGTCCAGCTGACACCCTCATGGGCCAGCATTCAGTTCATAAGGGCACGTCTGAGTCAAACTGGGTCAATCAGCCTATACAAGCTGATCCCCTTATGTGTTTCAAACTCAGCACGTCCCAATCTTTGGCCTCTTGATGAGCAGACCCCACAATAATTTGGGCTTCACAGGGATCTTTAGCATAGGTAAAAGAAGCGTTGCTGCAGAGCACGGGAAGAAAGAGAAGCAGAGAAGGAAAAATATACCCAATTACTACCAGTTTGACTATAAAAGTTATTTATTGCTAAGCATATGAAATATATAATAGTACTAGTAGTAATAGACATGCAAAAGAAAAACAAACACCAACAATGACAATACTACCCTGGTTTCACTAAGTATTTGGGGAAACTTAGCTCAAGCTTAACTGATACAGTTCAGGTTCAGAAGTTTATGCCTAGAAAGAAGACAGAGAACGCTGGGATCTCACCTAGTCCACGGTACTCAGGCTGCAAAGCTGACAGGCACAGTCCGTAGCACAATCCTTGAAGAGAGAGACGATCTGCTCTTCCAGCGTCCCAAGAACGACAGGGGATGGTGTCAGCACAGGGGTTTTCTTCTTCTCCTTCTTTCCTCCTGCTTCTACTTCTTTTCCTTCCTTTTCCTCTTCCTCTTCCAGCAGCACACACATTTACAGATTTTTATACCCTCAGTTCAGCTGCTTCGAAGCACCCTCAGTAGTGTAAATCATTGTCTTTTCTATTGACAAGGGGTTATCTGGTTTGGACCATCTCAGGAAACTGATTGATAATCAGGAAACACTTAAGATTAGGGAGTAACCCAAATACTTGGGAGCCAGCTTGAAATTCCTATGGGTGGCAGATATACTGATGGGATATCTCATGGTTTCTTCAGGAACAATAGATAGCTTGCAGCATCAGGATTTTGGATTTTTACTTGTTGTGCACAAGCCTCAGCTTAGCATGACTTTTCCAGATCTTACTATAGTCTTTTAACAGACTTAAAACAATTATTGGGGTGCTCATAACCTTTTGTGGAGAGGACTCCCACCAGTCGTCTCGGGAAAGATATGACAACACCTGGGATTAGGGCTCCAGCAGGCTGGATGCTGTGATGAACCCTTAACCATTGTTCAAATGTTGCCCATACCCCCTCTGACTCGGTCTCTTGCCTCAGCATTCCCTAACCCGGCAACCGAGTTTTAGTCAATCAAGTTTAAATAGGCCTCCCATAGTGGGACCGGGGAATGTACGGCCCGAGATGCCTATTAAACTTAGAGCTGTGTGTGTGTGTCTGGGGGGGAAAAGTCCTTAGTAAATCTAGATTAGAACTGGTCTGATAAATGCTGAGCTGGGTGTGTGTGAACATGGGTTGATTAACATTGGAAGCACAGATTCCCCATCATGCAGCGCTCTCCTGCTTCTCTGGTCCCAGAATTCACTGCAGTCTCTGCTTCAGGCTTTCTGTTTTCCATCTCTCATGTAAATGAGACCTAGGGCAGTTGATTCACTCGTCACCCTTATCTGGTGAGGGTCTTAGGTGCATCTCTCACTGCATCTTAATCAGTTTCGTTTAGGTAGAGGAGGGGAGGGAGGGGGGGGTGAGTCCTTTGTGAGTCAGACAGACTGCATCCTGTGCCCCGATTGCCCAAGAATACAGAGCTGAGACGTAACAGTATTGCTCTGTAGCTTGACATAAGTGATCAACCTTTGTATGCTGTATATGTGAGAGAACGGGTGAGAGTGTGTCTGTGGAAAAGGAAATCATCACCTGGTGACTGGCTGTAGAATGCAGACAGATAAAAAACCAAAACAAAGAGAATCCATCCCAGAACAGGAAGAGAACAATGGCAATTGATGTTCAAGGAAATAGACAGTGATAACACAGCAAAATCCCAGAGGACTGGGTGAATTGGCAAGGCTATAAAAGATGGGGCGAGACATATCAATTTTGGGTCTTGTTCTGCATGTCATCCTGGAACACTGGTTCATGTGACAAGATGGATTCACAGGAGCCAGGCTTCTACTCATGATCAACTTGGCTGGCCACTAATTTGATCCTAACACTGATAAGACTGGTAATGTATACCATCGCAGAACAGAAATTGGGGTATGAATGGGTGGGGGGGGTGTTAAGCACTTAATCAATAAACACGGCATGTTTCTTTATCTTCCCTCATAAGGTCTCACTCGTGATTTGAACCATTGGCAATTTATATAACATTTAAGTGGTGGAGAATTGTGAAAGGGGGGATACTGAGGAAGCTCAATGTTTATTGTTCTTTTGGTGTACACAACTCAGGCTGTAGAGTTCTCTGAGCATACAGGAGAAGTTGAATTCTCACTGATTCAGAGATTCAGAGATGCTTTTGTTTAGGAGAAAGAATGAGTTATAAACAAGTTTATGAAAATAAGTTTATGGATGCCTCTTGGTTGTAGATTACCTGAGAAACTAGGGAGGTAGTTTAGAATCTCCATTCCTACCACTAATCCTTGGCTGTAGCTGTCCCTGACAGTTAGAAGGGGAAATTTAGGTGTTGTGCAGTTGGTGACCCTAGATTTTAAGATTTATTGTGTGACTTAAGGAAAGCGGACTTTAAGGTGTTGAAACAGTGGTGGTATCTGAATAGAAAGTTGTAAGTGGTATAGGAATTTATTAATTGACATCTAGAGAAATAGGTTAAGCAATTGAAAAATCCTTAGTGTCAGCTGTCTGTTGAAGCTTTGCAGATGGCTGTTATGCAAAAGACAAAAGCAAAGACTTGAGAGTCCCCGTCCCCATTCCCTGGGGAGAGTTCCCAAGGCCACCATGGACAGAGGTCATACCAGTGGCCCATCTCATGTACCCATTGGAGAGGGGCTGTGGTACTTGACTTTCCACTTCCAGATTGACACCTAAGAGAGAGTCTCATAATTAAAGATTGAATCCTGGCCAAATGTACCTTTATTCTCATGACAGGCCTAGGATTGGTAGATACAGAATTGCTTGATTGTTTGTATTGTTGCTTTTTGTTATTGCTCTGTATCAATAAACTCACCTATTATCAACTGGCAGGTATTGTGGTCAGTCTGAGGGTTGTGTTCACTTGGAGCAAAGGTATAGGGGCTGGATCCTAAAATTCAGTCCAACAATTGACCACCTTGCTGGGGCACAAGGGTAGTAACCTGACCGATCAGGGAATTTCTTGGTATAGAGTGACCCTTTCTAGAGGGGTTAGTTAAGACTTGTAGTAAGGTAAAACTGTACGGTAATTCTGACTAGGGTTGTAAGTTTTGTGCAGGAGAGGTTGTCTGCTACTGCTGACTGGGAGACTTTGTTTGCCTAGGTCAGGCAAATTAGTGAAACATGGTTATGTGCTGTGGTTCGCTTGGGATTAAGTAAGAACCTCCTGTTGTGTTTGCAATAGGAAGCTAGAGAGCAGAGAAAGTAATTTCTCTGCTGGAAAGGCCATGTGAATGAACAGGATCCCTTTGACTTTAAGGTCCTTGGGTGTGACAGCTGAAAAGTGTGCCTGTATGATAAAGGTGCTTGCTGAAGGCTCTATGAAGATTAGACCAAGTGTTTTTCTGCATTTGTTTAGATATTAAGCAATATGTTGTTACTAAAAGCCTAATTCAAGTTTAAGATGTAGTGAGGCCTTGTATAAAGTAAGGCCTAGTAAATTTAGCAAAGCCTAGAAGTAGTAAGGCCCTGTGGCACAGTTAAAATTACCTTATCAAAGGAATGCAAGGCTTGTACTGCTAATTGGTCAGTCTAAGGACAGTTGAAGTAAAAGGAATCTGAGTGGTCATTCATTATCAGTATCATTCAGGAGCTATGAGCTGAAATATTTAGAAAGGAAGAGACAGCTCTGTGAAAAGGGTTAGTAGTTGTTGCCTGGATGAGTGGGCCTGTGGACCTCGAGGAGCCCAAGAACTGCATCCCAGGGTCCTTCACGGTACCCCTTTGGACATTGTCATTCGGGGACGCCTGACTTCGCTGAACTTTGAGGAAAAGAAGCTTGCTGTGTATCAGGCATCAGAGGGGACACTGCCGATAAGTTGCCAACATGAATTGCTTTTGTCTGTAATTGTTTGTTTTGTTATTACACATAGTTGTGTTTTTGTTAAGTCAATAATCTTTCTTATCTTTCTACCCCTGACCATATTCTCCATCCCAAACCCTCTGTAGGCTGTGGCTGGGACACTTGGGAAGGCTTACAGTCTTCTGTGGAGAGGGGACAAGAGCAGCTTTGTGTGTTTTCTGTGGATTTTGTAAGGTGTAAGTTACAAGTGCAGGTTATAGCAAGGCAAAGTTTTATCTAGGCAATGCAGCTTCAGAGAGATCAGAAACAGAGGAATGTGAGATAGATACGCTGGGATCCTGTGTGCACCAAAAAAATAGAGGCAGTAGGTGGCAGAGAAAGAGACAAGGTATGTTACTGGACATCTGCTCAGTGGATACCTCACAGTGGACAAAGCTCTAACCTTGACCGCTGCATTGACTGCTTCAGGGAAAGAATGAACAATGAAATAATGAGCAACACATACACCATAACAAACTACCAGAGCAAAAGGTGACAGAATCTTTAATATCTAATCATCAAATAGAAATAAAAACAGCAGATAAAGGAGGAGCCATAGTCAACCTAAAACATGAAGACTACATAAAGGAAGCCAACAGACAACTCTCTGATGTCACATACTGGAAAGAACTACAAGATGATCCTAATCCCCTTTTCACCATGAAACTCAAAAATACCATCAAATCATTTCTATCAGAACTACAAGAAAAACTACAGACCTTGATCCCCCGACTACCCAACCCAGAGACTTTTTACAAGCTCCCTAAAATCCACAAACAAGGGAACCCGGGCAAACATATCATATCTAACCTGGGACCCTAACAGAGGAAACATCAGGTTTTGTCAAATCAATCCTAAAACTGCTTGTCACCCAAAGAGCAAGTTTTGTCCAAGACACTACAGACTTTCTATGGAAACTTAAAAACATAGACCACCTTCCCAGCAACACCCTCCTGGCCACCCTGGATGTTACCAGCTTATCCTGCACCAACATCCCCAGTGCTCCCCAAGAACCAAATACAGTCACCCTAACACAATCATCACCCCTCCATCCAACTATCTCTTGAATACTCCAGCAGCAATATCTCATTTTTAGACATGATGATCAGTATCAAGAACGGTAAAATACAGACCATGTTATACAAGAAAGCCACAGACCAACATACATATCTGCACAGAACCAGCAATCACCCTAAACACACCAAGAAAGCTGTGATATACAACCAAGCCCTCAGATACCACCAAATTTGCAGAGCAGAACACCTGGGATTGCCACCTCACCAATCTTAAAAAGTCTTTCACCCAAAAAGGACACTCCTCCAGAGAGATAGATCACATGTTTGAAAGAGCCACCTGGATACCACATGAAGAATTGCTGCAGTACAGAAGAAAACCCCCCATGAATTGCACAGCACTGGTTATGACACATCACCTCTCCCTCAAACCCATACAGGAAATCCTCAAACAATTGCAAGCCATACTAGAAAGACACCTTATTCTTAAGGAGATGTTCCCAGAACCACCCATCATAGCCTATAAACAAGCATCAGACCTTGCTATCCTCATCACCAGAAGCAAACTTCCTCAGGCCCAGAACACATTGTATGGATCCAGACCATGCCATGACAAGAAATGCAAACCTGCCAACACATGACCACCCCCACAACTACTACAGCCCACAACAGTACCATCAGCACCCCTGCATCTTACAGCTGGACCTCCATAAATGTAATATATCTCATCCAATGCACCAAATTCCCTGATGGAAAATGTGTGTGGTGGCAGGTTTCTTACAAGAAAACCACTCTCTCTTCAATCTCTCAGTTCTAATCCTAGAAGGAAACTTACAAATCACTTCTCAGAGATGAGCCTATGAACTTCACTTTATCAACCTGCTGGATACAAAAAATCATGGACTAAATATAGACATTGGATTTATGACATGTTATAACCTGCCTGACATCTGACTCCCCAGGTAACTCCCCACTATTTAACTGCTACATTCATCCCCGTCCTCCCTGCCACCCACTGACTCCTCAATTTACATCTTCACTGACTGTCTGTCTTGCCTACATACCAGTCCAGCCTCTGGCTTCTTTACTATTCATTCCATCCAGGAAGTGTACACACCAACTGCAGAGACTTCCTCAGCCTGGCAAACGGTTTTTTAAACCTGAAAAAACCCTTTGCCAACTAAAATGTTTCCAACTATTTAAGATGGTCTAATAAAAGATATCAGGTTCACCCAAATAACTTTTTCTGCCTCTTGTAAGAACTGACAAGCTGTGAGAGAAAGATCAAGATTTACTAGATGTATTGGTTTGCAAAGTGCAAGGCAGGAAGTGCCACTGATGAGAATGGATTGGGAAACCTGTAGACCAGAAAGGATACAGTTAAGATCTGGTAAAGGAAAGGAAAGCTGAAAGTTAGGTAATACCTAGAAGGAAGTGTTGGGATTCTAAAGAGAGATCTTCTGGAGAAAGTATTGCCATCAGAATGGAAAGAGAATAGCTAGATAGAGAGCTATTGAGGAATGAGAGATTCTTTAAAGAGGATTTGAGAACAGACTCACAGAAAACAGAAGAATTGAGTGGGTATTAAAGAGCAGAGCCCAGCCAGAGTTTGTGAGAGCATGGAAAGCCAGGGACTCAGTCTGAAAGGTGTGTGAGGCACAGTTAGTGACTTGGAGTCCAGGAAGGGTTAGATCAGGAGAGAATAGAACTAGATGGAGTCCAGAGGATCTGAGGGGAGCTAAGAGAGAAAGATTGGATGAAGGATCTGCAGGGACCTAGAAGATCAAGTGATCTGTCAGTCCAGAGAAGAGGCACAGAGAAAAGACCACTGTTAGAGCTGCCAGTGCCAGGAGCCTGCAATCTCAATTGGCCTGAGGAGAGGTCAGGAATCCCAGAAGTGAGAAACTGTGCCCATGAGGAGTAAAGAAGGCCAGAGCAGGACAACGGAGATATTGGTCCTGGGTATGACCTGCAACTACTACCCTCCTGTGTGTGGTTAGTTTGGTGGAGCTACCTGTAGCATGGTAGTCTCTGCAAAATGCCACATAATAACCAACCTGGGAAGTGGGCAGGGGTGTATATAAGGTGCCTTAAAACCCTACCTCCCACCGCCTTGTGGGTTACCCTTCATTGGGAAAAGGCTAGGGAGAGCATACCCCAACAGAAAAACCCTTGGTGAAGTCCAAGGAAAAGAGATGTGTGGCAGAAATACACCTTGGTGCCACATTGAGGGGAGAGCGGAAGAGAGTGATAATGGAATTTTAGAAAGAATTGCTTTAAAGCAGAAAGAAATATAGCAACCTTGAAAGAGAGTTGTAACTTGATCTCAGAGAGTGCCTGAGGTGGTTAAGTATAATGCCTTCTATTGCTTGTCCCATTAGAAGTCATTAGCAAAGAAAATTAACCCCTGTGCTAGAAACTGTGTGAATGTTCGTAACAGAAGCAGAGCTTAAAGGGCCTAATGAGTAAGTGGCTTCGCAAAAACTGTTAAGGTGTTTGTGCAAAACAGAGAGTATAAGCAGTGTGGTATGTTTGCTTTGTGTGTGTCTTGCAAGTCAGAAAAATTGCTGGAAGTGTAAGTATTTTTTAGAGAGGAAAGTGTTAACAGCTTGTTCAGACAAAAAAAGATGGTTCTGAAAACACAGTGTCAGTTATTAATGCTCTTAATGTAATTGGTAGAGTTAATGGGTGTGTGTAGACAACACAGGCATTAATGTAGAGCCCCTGAAAAATTTAACGTGGCTTTTTTTTTGTGGGTTGCATTTTTGTTTGCACAACACTGCATTGGTGTTCACACAAATGGCACCTTCGAGCAAGTTAAGACTCGTGTGTCATTCCCTGCAGATTTCAGTAGGGGGAGTCAAATACCAATTTACCCCCTAGAATATCTTTCCTAATGTATTACAGCAGGGGGCACATGTAAACCATCTGGGCTTCCCAGTTCCCACCTCCGGACTCTCACTGGGCAGTCCTGACTCTCACTGAGTCTCCCCTGGGCATGGTCATGGTCACCCCAAAATCCTTGTCACTTGCACCCACTTATGCTTGGTCGGTCTGGTCTCTCTTCATCAGTGCGTGATCCCAAAGACCCCATCCCAATCCCAAAGACAAGCTGCGTGAATCCACCCCTCTCGTTCCTTTCCCTTTTCATACCACCATGTTACAAATATATGTGGGGTTTTTTTTCCATTTACTATAGCTGCTGTGATAACTCAAATGATATCCTAGAGTAGTGGGTGAGTGGGTAGGTGGGTGGGTGTTTGTTGCCACCTAGTTGATTGGCGATTGCTGTCCATGTTGTTGGTGGTGAGCATTTCTGGCTTTTTTGGGACTACATTTCCCAGCATTTCCTAGCTCAGTGATCTTCATAGTTTCCAAAGGGGTTTCCATTGGAGCCCTCCTGTTCCCTAGCCAGGTCCACCATCAGTTTGTTTCTGTAGTACCACATACAGTTTTTGGAGGTGTGTTGTGAATTGTTTTATAAATATTTTTGGAATGTTTTTCAAAATGTGGGTTTCTGTTCAGCTTGTTTCCTCCCCGCTCCCTCCCCCCGCCCCAGCCCTCCAAGAGCTATAATATAATTATCATTCCTTCTCACCCACGTGTGTGTGTGGTGGGGCAGGGCTCATTCAGATGTGGGTGATGGTGCATAATGCCCCCTCCCCCAAACCACTCAAAATCTGGAAGCAGCAAACTCCTAGTCCAGTCCAGATTTCCTCCCTCTTCCCCTGACCGTCCTCCCTTCTGCCCCCTGTAGACAGATGCAGATTTAAAGTGTAAAAAAATGAATTTATTTTACAGCAAAGCACTAGGTGTTCTTGATGGCAATATATCCTGCCAGACAATCATGCACAAGGGCTGCCTGACCAGCCTCTCCTTGAGGATATCTCCTCAGTTCCCATGCTGCTACCGCTGCCCCACGTCTCTGTTGTCTGGCCACTGCCTGTCACACTTCTTCTTCCCACAACTCCTTTAAAACCTCTCCACAGTTCTCACAGATATTGTGCAGTACACAGACTGCCACTACAAAGGCCATGATATTTTCTTGCTCCATCTTGAGCCAGCATGTAAGAGCCTTCCATCATCATTTCAGTTAGCAAAATGCACATTCCATGGCCATTTTGCAACTGCTCAGGCAGTAGTTAAAAGCCAGTTTCTGCCAGTCAGTCATGTTCTCTCCATAAGACTTCATGAGTCAGGGCTTTAAGGGGTAGGCAGGGTCTGCTAATATAACGGGGGGAGCAGTGACACCGTGGATCACTGTCTGCTCCATGCTGAGTGCGTAATGTCCTTTCTCCATCAGGGCAGGCAGAGGGGAGTTTCTGAACACCACAGCTTGCAGAATCATGGAGGCATATCCTTTCCTGTTTGTGTATGTCCTCCCCATCCCCACAGGGCACAGCACTGTGATGTGAGTGCTGTCTAAAGCTCCCACACAGTTATGGAACCTCTTCTCATTAAAGCTATTTATAACTTGCTGCAGATTTGCCGGGTGGATCATTTTTTTGCTGTGATCTCCCTAAGCTGCTAGCATGCCTCATGAGTTGCCAGCCTGACCTGGCCACATGAAAACTGGTTCCCAATGTAGTGAAGACTGGATGGGCTTGCCAGTTTTATGATGGCCATTGCAGCCCTATTGTTTGGTGGGATGGCCTGATGCATGTTAGTGTCATGCCTCATGATGTGTGGCCCCAGCATCAAGATGATATGATACAACATTTCCCTTTTCATTCAGAACATCTCCAGCCACTGCTGGTTGTTCCAAGTCATCAGCACAATTCACTCTCACCAGTATGAGCTGTCCTTGTGGGACCACACTGTGTGGACTCTGGTCCTCCTTAGGTTTCCCCATGAAGCCCGGTCAAATTCCACTTCTTCACTTTCCTTTGTATATTCCAAGTCCTCTGGGTACCTGTATCATCTTCTTATTATTGTCATTAATGCTGTTAAAGCAGAAACACACCTTGAGACTGAACACTGTAGCATAGTTCCTATTCTTCTCAAGCATTCCAGCAGTAACCCCCAGGTAAACAACGTTTGCAGAAGCAGTACAGCCACCTTCTCCTCCTCCTCCTGCTCCATGTCATCCTCCTGCCCCATGTCTTCCATGTTATGTATTTCATCCTCATTCTCCATTTTGCCCCTCTCTGTCAGCAGTGGCTTCTCACCCATCTGCACCAAGTGCAGGGTGTTCTGTGATCTGGAGCTTGGTGTAGCTGCTTTTTCAACACGTCACCCAGATACCCCATGGTATTGGGGATTTTGCACATCCTTTCATCCAATAATCAAGCTTGCAAACAAAAAATGTTTTGCCTACTCCTCTCCTACTAATGTAGGCTGCTCAAAACTTTTGCCAATTCAGGGAAAATAGGTTGTACTTCTGCAATAAAATTATTTGGCACAAAAGGCAGGTAGGTATCAATTTTTGCAACATTCTGGACTATTAAGCAGTCATCCCAAAGTACAATGGCCTTATTTACTCCATCTCCAGGTTTTTTTTGCTATTAACTGGGTGCTTCATCACCTTTGGATGCTTTGACACTTACCGGAAATGACTTCAACAATCCTTGGAATTTTTCCACACCCTCATACAATTACAAACTGAGTATAAAGGCTTACCCCTTTCACAAATTGCTTGTTCTATTGACTACAAACTGCTTCACCATATCTCAGAAAGCCAAGGCCAACTCTATGGAGCTAACAGCTCAGGAGGCTGATACTTCCAAAACCTGTGGACCCAGCTGGACCCAGGAAGTACTGGAGGACTTAATTGACATTTGGTCAGAGCACAGGATCATAGACGTGTGGGGTTTAAGACCTGCTTTGCTCGCACAAAAAGCCAGGGACTTTACAAACTTTTCTGCCTTCTTTTTTGCATTTTTTTCCCCACACCAAGGTGACGCTGCTTGGTGGGGGGGCAGGCAGGTTGCCCCACTCAAACACTATAATTTGGGGGAGCAGAGGTTGGGGTGTGCATTCACTGTATCAACAAGGGAGATTTGAGGTGGGTGAGGGACGACAGCACAGAGCGGTCAGAGAAGGACTCATCCCAGTCATGAGACTTGCCCCTGGGGGACACAGCAATGTGAATCCAGGGTTCAAGAAGAATGTAGGCTGATCAGGTGGGTGCAGTGAAGCTTTGAGTGCTATTTGATGCCTGCTCCCCTGTAGCGTGCGACTCAAAGGAGGACAAGGTGATGTGCTACACACCACCTTTTTAAAGTGACACCTGATACTTGTCTGTGCCCTAGGGGGGCATGAATACAAGTGACCGCCCCAGGCACAGCAATTTGGGAGCCCCACAGAGATGGGCAGAGTGGTCAGGGTGACTCCTCAGCACCACCATCCTCACATCCAGACACTCATCAACTCCCCTCTCCTGCAGTAACTGTGATGGCATGCATGATGGGCTCTGCATGTCATGGGAAATTATTTGCTGAAAGACCTGCACCATTGGCATACCATGGTGGGTCAAGCTCCAGGGGACAGAGCTGGGATGCCACCACCCTTGCTTCTCGATGCACATGCCCCAGACAAGACCCTTTCTGTGGTGGTTTCGACTGTGGGGGAAGAGCAGGGGGTGAGCAGCAAGAAGTGGTGGCACCCCCTTTGCACTTGTCAATAGTGCCCCCTTCTCATCCATGCTGGGACGAATGCACCACCTGCCACCACTGGTACATCACTGCCCTGCACCCTGATAGGGTCATCTCCCGTTGGGAGCTGAGTGGAGGGGTTGGATTGTTTAGTTCAAATTTATTGTAAATGGGGGTGGTGGAATTTTATGGATGTGAAGAAAGGTACGCAAGGAGCACAAGGGGCACCAATACAAATTCTGATGCTGTTTCTATCCTCCTTCCCTCTGGTTTTTAGATCCCCTTCCACTGCTTGATGCAGGTTGATTGATCCCTGTTGTTGTGACAAGAGGATGAAACAGAAAGGAAGAAAGAGAAAATGAACAAGATGATAACACTTCCTTCAGGATTCTATTAACCACTGAAATATTATGCATTATAATTATAGTTGACTTTCATCCTGACTTATATAGACGTATATAGTAACAGGCAATACTAAAAATAGGAATTAACTATTAATTCCAATATAATTATATTAATAAAAGTTTATAGTAATAGTAATATTAATGATGCTTTATTAATGGTCAATAATGATTGTAATGGTTCAATGCCTTACCACAGCATTTCAAAGCAGATAGACCTGCCTTATCACCCTGCACACATCACACACATCCGGGGCTTCCACCATACATATATAGCCAATGTATGATATAGGTTTATGTTATATAGACTTATAATTACAGTTTGATTCCTTACAATGAGAAAGCAGATACCGAGCATAAGGCAGGTGATTATGTGCCCTCCCTGCCTCTTTCCCCATTGGGGGCAGGGATGAAGGAAATGCCCACCTCCTGGTTCAAGCTGTTCCCTCTAAGCTAGGTCCCTCTATTTTGTAGATCCATTTCATATCATTTTAGTCCTCCTCCTGGTTGCTGGCCATGTTTGCTAATCATCATATAATGGAATTGTAATTAGAAGATTGCTGTGGGCCACAAATGCAGAACCTTTCTTCTTGGTTCCTGGCCAAGACCTCCAGTAAACTCCCTCCAGGGATCCAGGTAGTAGGCCCAGGCCTGTGGGCTTTTCATTCATGCTTGCCCTCCTATGTACCTCTCTATTGCACCCTTGAAACTTTTGAATCATTGCTGGCCACAAAGCAAGCTGTGCTTCTGAGCTATGACCCTATATGACACTTCATAAAGTCTTCTCGACCTTCTCCTCATTACTGGCCATGTCCCAGCAAATTTGAACTGGGATATGTCTTTTGCCTAGGGGAAAGCTTTTTGCTGGGAAAAACCCTTCCTGCCTTTAATATATAGTCTTCTCACCCTCCACCTCGTTACCTAGCCACTATAGTGGCAGAAGCTGAGGCTTTTTCACTTGCTTTGGCCTGAGCATCAGCACTTGCCCTGAGACTTACACCTCTCCATGCCTTACACTTCTTCATTCCTTACACCTCTCAGTTGCACCCTTGTAACTTTGCAATCATTGCTGGGGGAAAGCTTCTTGCTGGGTGGGGAAAACCCTTCCTGCTTCTCGCCCTCCTCCTTCTTCTAGGTTGCTGGCCAATACCTCCTCAGTCTGGGTAGTAGGCTCTTCACCTCACTTGCTCTCTGATTTACACCTCTCCCTTGTACCTTTGCAACTTTGAAATCTTTGCTGGCCACAAAGCAAGCTGTGCTCATGAGCTATGAGCAGTGCAGTGACAGAGAGCTCGGGTCACAGGTGGTACCTTTCACTAAGGAAGTTTGAGTTTCTCCTCTGAATGTTGGAGGCCTTTTCCTAGGTTTCTGGCCAAGACCTCTGCAGTCCAGGTAGTAGGCTCTTCACCTCACTGTCTCTGCCTTACACCTCTTGCCCTCCCTCTGGTTAGCTTTGACCAGTGCATTGGCAGAAGCTGAGCATTCTTCACTGGATTTGGCCTGAGCATCAGCTTGATTTGCACAAGTTCTGCAGGCCCATTTCATATAGTCTTCTCACCTGGTTACTGACCATGTCCCAGAAAATTTGGACTGGGGTACATGTCTTCTGACACCCACCCACCACTTTATCTCCTTGAGGTTTCTGTCTCCTTAAGTTTCTTCTCTGATTTGAGGAAGAAAGGAATATTTTAAATAACCTAATAGATAGTAGAACCCCACCCCCACCTGAGGAGGGTACATGGGGGGGCAGGTGAGTGGGAGGACATTCATCTGGACCTGAGGGGATCCCAACCATGCCAGGGGGCCCCCACCTGAGGGGGCCCCTCCCTCCCTAACTAAGCTTTGTGGGTGGGTTTGCTTGATTTCTTGCAAGAAAATACTGCTTGTGCGTGGAAATGGAATGTGATGAAGTTCAGAAGGTCTGCAATATTGCAGTATTGAAGGAAGTCATGTAACTACTCACTTAAAAGTTTCAAACTACTTGCATAAAAATGACCAATACGGTAATTCTTCAGCTGTCACCGGGAGCTATGGCCACTGCAGTGGCAGCACATGACAGGGGGTGCAGGAGTCTCAGGGGTTGCAGGTGGAGGGTACATGTGAGGGGGGCAGGAGGACAGGAAGGTACCTGGGCAGGGGGGGGAGGAGATGCACTATTGGTGGTGGTGAGGGTGAGGGTGCTGAATAATTAAGATGGGGTAGAAAATTAAAGGATTACTTATCTCCCCCATTTTAAAATAATAATTATAATTATAATTATAATAGGTTTGAGCAGACCTGTCCCAACCTGCCTGAATTGCACACTGTGAGGGAGGAGGGGGGAAGTGAAGGTGGGTAAAAAAGAACACACAGTAGCACCTACTGGCTAGAGGCTGGAGCACAGTGCCCCCTCATGGCAAAGGGGATTAATTAGAAGTCTGTGGAATCTCTGACTGTTTGCATGAACAAAATCCACGGTTGGAGTGGCATAACTGGAAAGCAATGCAAATTAAAATATCTCTGAGTAGTGTTAGTTTAAGGAACTAAATGGATTTTAAAGCAGTGGGAAATCCCAGGTCATGCAAACACAAATGTAGTTACATCAATGTAAATGGGAAATTTTGTTTCATCTACACATGCCCAACCACGACAAGTAAACAAAAGCATTTCTTAAGGTGCAGGCAGAAAGAATTAAATGTGGCAGGATACAGGCATGTGTTTTAAATGAGAAATCAAACTCCCCCCCCACAAAGAAAGTGTAAATATTCACTAGAGCTGAAATAAACTATCAACTATAAGTTAAAATAGATGGTTTAAGTTAGGAAATGATAGTATAGTTGTTTAATATGTATAGTTTCCTGATTTGGTCTGTTTTGAGGGCAAAGAAGAAAACCTGAAAACTGACAATAAACTTCAGAGCTTTAAATGCAGTAACAACTGTTGTAGCTCCTGGTATAACAAAATACTCTGAAATTCCAGCAGCTATAGCAGGAGGGATAAAATGATTTTTCATATTGAATTTGCCTAATATAATATTTTGGTTATTTTCTTAGCACAAAAGTGCTGGTATAATTTTGAATTGATATGCATGGGAACAATAGAATTGTTTTATCCAAATACCTTAAAGATTTTATGTCTCAGCAATAAACATATGGAAAAAGCCTTTTAAATAAAAATTCTGAGGGGAAAATCTGTCCTTCTAAAAGCAAAAAAAAAATTTTTAAATGACAGTTTGGTTAAAGTGTAACAACGGTATTGGCATCCCTTGATCTCACATTTTGGGGAAAAAAATTGTAAAGGTCCCAATTCCAATTACCAAAATGGTGCAATGAACCACTGAAAACAGTAAAATAAATGTAAACAATCCGGGTCACTTTATTTTTATACACACACACACATACACACACACGAAAAAAACACCCCAAGAATTGTAATTATATGTGCATTGTTACTGCACGTCAGCACTGTAAATGTGTAAATATGAATAAGAGAAATCCTTACTGCAAGGAGTTTTCCTTGGCAGGTTTGTGTGTTTTCTTTTGCAGAAACAGTGTAATATTCAACCTAGTAGCAAAGGTGACTGGAAGACTACAATGCCTTATTACCATCAGCAGCATTTTCTACACCTAAGTCATGGTTTTATCGGCACAGCAAAAATTGTTTTGTTTGTCTGTTTTGTGTTGTTTGTCGTGTTGTGTGCTTGTTTTTTTTAGGCTGCCAACATTTAAATGTATATGAATATCATAAAGATGTGATAAAAAACATTAGTAATACTCCCTCTAAATATTGAATTTGTCTGTGGATCCCAGACCAGGACTCTTTCCAGCCAGTTTGGAAAGGAAAATTGTTCTAATCTTTGAAACAAAGAACAGCAATTCATATGAAAGTTTCAACTTGTAAAGTTTAATTGTTTAGCAAAATGGCATTTATTTAAAAATGTAATATGTGCATGTTCAGTTAATAACCTGATGAAATGTTTTTAATGCTAAAGGAAATCTCATTTGTATTTAGATACTAGTTATAACACCAACATACTAAGATGTGTGTGAAAACTGAATTAACCCATAGTTTTACAGGAAAAGCAAGAGCTGATAAACCTAGCATATTAGTATTTGTATAAAGAAGTAAAGGAAACTCTTTATTGATTAAAGCAAAATACAGAATGGACAGATATGTAAAATGATGTGAAACCCTGAATAGATAATTATGTTCGATGTGCAAAAAAAGGCCCAACCTTCTGAGTCCCAATCACTATTTCATTAAAGGAGGAGAGGCCCATGGAGTAGGTTACAAATATATTTAATTAATAAATTGTCTTTAATTTTAGACTAACTGTTTGTGAACAATATATATAACCTTATCAAATTATATTTGAACAGTCCATGAAGTTGGTGATGGACATGGATCAGTTTAATGCTGTAGGAGATACCACTAACTATGATGTGTATAAATAGTTTGCACAATTAAAAAGAGAACAAGGTAACCCTTCAAATATTAATGAAGGAAGCCATTCAACAAAGCAGGAGAAAATACAGAAAGAAAAGATTGGCAACCTATTTTTATGGTCAATTGATGATCAAGTTATGTATTTATAACTGGGTAAGATAAAACATACTTTGGATTCCAAGTGAATTGGACTGGTGCCTGTCATTAACCATCTTAGTCCTGTGGTATATGAAATACAACTGGGTAGAAGAATCAAAACGGGTCCATGTATTTCAGTTAAAGTTATTCAATGGTGTATGAAATTTAATGTATTAAATTTATTTGAAAGCCACAGGATACCTGTAACAGGGAACCCTAGCCCTGTCACCAGAAGACAGGTCGGCCCCTTTAAGGCCAAAACTTTCTGGGCACAGAGTGCCGGTAAGGAGGAGGTTAAATCAGCTGACTGGAAGGGGCAGGCCAGGACTATAAAAACCCTGGGCAGAGTGGCAGTAGGAGCAGCAGCTAAAGGGAAAAGAGTGCATCCCCGAGCTCCATGGAGAGACTTGGTGAGCAGTCCAAAGGCTGGAGAAGGAGAACTACAGAAGCCCCCGGAGAGACGGCAGCAACCCCAGAAGAAAGACTGTAGCCGATGGTGGGGAGCCGAAGCATGAACCCTGTGTAAATGTCAGCTGGCATGCTGCCTTCTTTAAGCATGTTATTTTTGTGGAAATTATTGCCCATGGACAGGACTATTCATATTTCTTTTTTGTTATTGAATAACACTGGTGGTTTGGGTGAGGCTATTTGGGGAAGGAGGAGGCCTCACTGGGACCCCACAACAGCGTGGGGATTTGGTGCCAGTGTGGGTTCAGGGTTTGGAGGTGCATTGATATTTTCAAGGGATGATCGCCATGATGGAGAGTGGTCCTAAATGTTAGGTTACATTCTATTGTCCTCTTTTCTATACTAACTGGAATAATGCTGATTGTAATGTGTTGTTGGATGAAACAAATATATTTTAAATTCAAATCACATGCCTAATCTCTTTGCAAAAATTATAGAGTGATCCATTCAAAACAAAATGTTTTGAAGGATTAAGGAAAGGAAAGTTATACAAATAGACTTTTTGCCTATTCCTTTTAATCTTATGTATTTTCTTTAGTTTTGCATTGCCTTAAGAAATCCCATTTTGTATTGCTCTGTAGCTTGACATAAGTGCTCAATCTTTGTATGCTGTATATGGGAAAGAATGGGTGAGAGCATGTCTGTGGAAAAGAAAATCATCAGCTGTTGACTGGCTGAAGAATGCAGATAGATAAAATATGAAAATAAGAAGAATCCACCCCAAAACAATGAGAGAACAACGGCAATTGACCTTCAAGGAAGAACACAGTGATAACACAGGAAAAGCCCAGAGGACTTAGTGAACTGACAAGGCTATAAAAGATGGGGTGAGACATATCAATTTTGGGTATTGTTCTGCATGTCATCCTGAAGCATCAGTTCATCTGACGAGATGGACTGGCAGAAGCCCGACTCCTACTCATGCTCAACTTGGCAGGCCACTAAGTTGATACAAACACTGATAAGACTGGTAATGTATGCCAGTGCAGAGCAGAAATTGGGTTATGAATGTGGTGTGTGTGTGTATTAAGTACCTAATCAATAAACACGGTATCTTGCCTTATCTTCCCTCATAAGGTCTTGCTTGTGATTTGAGCAATTGGCAATTTGTGTAACAGTAGCAGGGAAGACTTCATTCTTCTTGAGAAAGTGGGGCAATTGGCTAGTCACCTGAGGTGTCTGCACACAAATGCACAGAGCCTGGGAAACAAGCAGGAAGAATTGGAAGTCCTTACATAGTCACGAAACTGTGATGTGATTGAAATAACAGAGACTTGGTGGGATAGCTTTCATGGCTGGAGCACTGTCATCGATGGGCATACACTGTTCAAGAAGGGGAGAAGAGGAAGAGGAGTTGCACTTCATATAAAAGAGATATTATTGCTCAAAACTCCAGTATGAAACTTGAGATACCTGTTGAATGTCTTTGGGTTAATTTTGGAAGGGAGAGCAACAAGGGTGATGTTAGGGTGGGTGCCTGCTATAGGCCACCAGACAAAGAGGGTGAGGTAAATGAGGCTTTCTTCAGACAAGTAGCAGAAGTTTCCAGATTACAGGCCATGGTTCTTGTGGGAGACCTCAGTCAGCTTGACCTTGCTGGCCCAGGCTGACCCAGAACTTCCTGCATAAGACAGAACCAGACTCAGAAAGGGGAGAACACTGTCATAGGCACTGGCTGATGTCACGTCCCTCGACCATCACAGCTGAGGATCTGCAATTAAACACCAGCATGACACTAGCTCTCCCCACAGAACCCTCACTGTCACACAACCGCTGGAGGTCAGGTACCTTTAGGGGCCACATGGGCGTTTGTAATACCTGTTGCCCCAGGCTACCCTGAAGTGATTGACTTGAGACAGGCCAGCCCACTCAGATTGTGCTCATAACAGGAGACAAACCCAGAAGAGCCCTGACCACCTGGAGAAAGGTGTCTGTGTTATGCTGCTGGGCCGAGGTAAGGCCTGAAGCAAAGACACTATTATTTTACTTATTGGTTTATCCTTTTTCTTACACAGCCCAGATGTCATTGACCACAGACCTTTAAAAAGACCCCTAGGCTCAACCAACTTATGCTGGCCCCAGGCCACTTGGTTTTCTTCTTTCATAGACCATTCTACCTAGCACATGAAGCCAGGTGCCTAGGGAAGATGAGGTGCCTACTCTGATCACCAACAGAACACCCGAGTGGAAAGGGGTAGGGTGTAGGGAGGAGGAGCCCCACAGAAGACTCTCAGACATTATGACATGCACCTGTCTCAGTGAACCCTATATAATTTATATAATCATCAGGGATCCTGGTTTTCTCTGCTAAAGAAAAAAAAAGCCCAATTTTTCTGATTAAAAAAATAACCCAAAATCCACATTTTTCTATGATTAGAAGGAAACACCACTAGATAGATCAATAGATTGATCAATTGATCTATCATCAGTGATCCTGGTTTTCTCTGGTAAAAATCCCACATTTTTTGATTAAAGAAACCCCACAAATAAAATTGTCCATGATTAAAATGAAACACCACTATATTGATTGATCTATCAATCAATGTATTTTTCTAGTGGTGTTTCATTTTAATCACAGAAAAAAAAATATATTATTTCAGGTTATTGCTTTACTCAGAAAATCCAGGGTTTTTTTTCCAGAGAAAACCAGGACCCCATGATGATGAAGTGCTACCTCCAGATATCCTTTATAGTTACACCAAGTTGTAGCAGGTGAGATGCAAATATAGGAGAATAAGGCACTAACTGAGTGTGTGGCACCTGGGCCCACCCCAGAGTGGCTGCTCGTCCCGGGCCCCTCTACAAGCTAGCAAGGGACATGAAGGATAACAAGAAGGGTTTCTACAAGTATGTTAGCAATAAGAGGAAGGTCAGAGACAGTGTGGGTTCATCCACACATGCAGGCACATGTGCTTGCAGCACCTCAAATAGAAGCAGTGCAAATTTGAGCTGGGGTTTTTTGCCTCAGCACACGTGCCTGGACAGGCACTTTGGTGTGGTGCAAGTTGTGCCACTTGGGGTAACATAATACTGCTTGGATCTGCATCCAAGGGGAGCTAGAGCTTGGGGCCCGCACCTGTGCTGACTCCAGTGTTAGGGTGACAGTATTTGGATCTTGGGGAGCACTGGATTTGCAGCTGAATAAAGGTTTTTTTTCCTGTGTCTCAGCAGAGCTGCTGACCATAAGGCAAAATGATGTATTAAAAGTAGCATTGCAAATGCTTAGGCAACCAGTTTTCTAACAAGGTTGTAGTGTTGTAAAGTACAGGGCCCATTGTGTAAGAAGAACAAGATGCAGCCCACCATCTATCATCAGGAGATAAAGCAGAAGCAAGACCTTGGAGATGAAGAAGGAGTTAGCAAGAAACCAGAAAGAACCAGCAAGTGACCAGAGGAAGTGGAGATCAAAGTCTTATGCATGTGCTCATAGCAAAAAGTCATGTAAATGAATTACATGCATAGGCAACTCCATGCTAATGAAGTAAACAGTAAACAGAGGTTGAGCTTAAGTGAGGAGGAGATATGGGTGGAACCAAAGGAGGGGTGAAGGTGGAGTAAATGTTAATGAGCATGAACCAAGGTGTATAAAATGTAAAAAGAACTAATGTTCACTGCAGGTCCCTGGTTTCTTGGTTTTTCTGGGACATGCCCAAAGCTGTCTCCATTTTGAATAAAGCTGTTGCGAGTAATGTGTGCTGGTGTTTGCTCCCTGCTTGCTCTGGCTAATGAGTAACAGGATCCATGGCCAACTAGATTGTCATCTCCCTAGTTGTTGGGTGCCGCATGGAGTCGGGGTCTAACACCCAGCAGTGTAAAAAGCTGCCCTCTCCTGGCCCCATCAGTACAAAAAGATTTCCTAGCAATTACCGTATTTTTGTGCATATAGCCCACACACGGGAATAAGCCGCACCCACGTATAACCTGTGGAAAATTTTACTTTTGTAAATTAGTCCGTGTATACGCCACACCTGTGTATTCCCCACAGCGGCGTATACATGGGGAGGCGGCACAGCCCAGCCCACCCTGGCCCCCACAGTGGCAGTGCAGCCTGGTCCACCCTGGCCCCGGCCCCAGCCCCCGTGGCAGCAGTGGCACAGCCCAGCCTGCCCAGGCCCAGCGGGGAGGCGGTGCAGCCTGCCCCAGCCCTGGCCCCCATGCTAGCAGAGGTGAAGCCCGGCCTGCCCAGGCCCAGCGGAGTGGCGGTGCAGCCTGCCTTGGCCCTGGCCCCCACGGAAAAAAAGTCCATCAATAGGCCGCACCCCCGTATTGCCTGCACCCATCCATTTTTTTTGTAAAATCGCGTATACCCCACGGGATATATGCATGAAAATACGGTAGCTCAGGGCTACTTGTCCTCAGGAGCTTTTGAAGGAGGAGCCTCTGGGAGGAAATTGACCATACCCTTTGTTGTCCCAGGCTGCTGCTGCTGCTGGTTGCTGCAAGTTTGGTCTCAGGAGCTTTTGGGGAGAAGATGGCCAGGCCCCTTTCTGTCTCTGGCTACTGCTAGCTGCTGGCTTGGTCTCAGAGCTTTTGGGGGCAAGTTGGCTGCACCCTTCCTGCCTTGGGCTGCTGCTGTTTCTACCCCCCCCCCGCATTGGGGGGGATCCTCTGCTACACACTGCATGCTGCTGGTACCCCCTCAGGAGGGACCCATCACACTGCACTGCAGCACTGCACCCCAGCTTCTGCACTCCTGTTCCAGCCTGCTGCCTAGCCCACCACTAAGCCATAGTCAGGGGACAGCCTGGGAAGGGAGTATGTACTACCTGTGGGCCCCTCCCCCACCATCACTGCCAGAGCCTAAAGGTGCCTTGTCTGCCCCAGCTGCCTTGGCAGGCTACTTCACTGTCTCCACCTCCACTTTCACCTGAAGCACACTCTGACAGGCTGAACTGGATGACTACTACCACCACTAATGCTGCTGCTGCTGCCTGTTCTGCTGCTGCCCCCTCTCTGGAGAGAGGGAGATTCCCTGCTGCACTACCTTGCACCACCCTACAGTGCACCTGCACTTGATTATTGCCTTAATTGACTGTTTCTTCTGCACTTCCCCACAGCTGCCTCATCATATCTACTTCTGTGTTTGTGTTCCTGTGAGGTGGGGGGGGGGGGTACCCAGTGGTATTCTTGCAGGGGACCCTGACAACTATGAGCTTAATTGGTGGGTGAAGTGGGGAGGCAGGGTCTTTCTTAGTCACCTCTCAGCCACTTCTTGCGGGTTGGCCACCCTGTTCTCCCTAGGCCTGCAGCTGGAGGTTTCCCAGGATGTTGAAGTGGTGCCAAGGTGTTTGTTGCACCTTCGGGTCCAAGTGCAAGGCTGACCCTGAATCTTCTGAATGTGTATGCCCCTGCAAAGGACCCAGAATTGGTAGATGTTTTCCACCAGGTGGCCACTTACACCCGCACCCTCAACCCTTGCAAGTGCCTGGTCCTTGGTGGAGACTTTAACATCAACCTAGATGCATGAGAGAAGTTGGGCAGGGAGTGGAACTAGACTGCCGTGGGCGTCCATGGGGAGATCCTGATGAACTACTCCCTGGTGGATGTCTGGCATGCCTGTCACACTACTGCCCCCCCTGCCTTCACCCATATCCCCCTCAGTGTCCCCCTCAGGCACACATATTTTTGGTATCCCGCTCAGGTGCACTGATTTTCACATTTTGACCCTTTGACACACATTACAATCCTATCCTGGTTTTTTGTTTTTTTGTTTTTTCATTAGTTGTCCCTAGGGTGTAGTTGTTCCATTTGTCCATTTGCCCCTGTAAAAGGGGGCCACTATTTAGCTGGGTGGGCCTTGCCAATGGTAATCAGATGGACAAATAGACAGGAGCTGTTGTGGCCAGGTCAATTGGTATCTGATGACATTACCCCTTGTGCCACCTGACTGCTGAAGAAGTCTTGAGAGTTCCCTGCACCCTCTACCCACTGCAGTAGTCTGGTGGTGGGGGCTGCTGCCTATGCATCTGCCAGACCCAGACAGGAACTGCACAGCCAGTAGAGGCATCTGCCCCTCTGAGACAGCTTCCAGTGGGCTGTGGGTGCAGAGTTGCCCTTTGAGCGGCACTAGTGCCATGTATGCCCCTGCCCAGCCATCTGGGCAGCTATCACCTGGAAGATGTTCCCAGTGTTGTTGCCTGCTTTGAACTGTCAAAGCATGTCCTCCTGGCTGAAATTGGCCAGGAGGTCACCACCTCCAGCTAGGTCCAAGGTGTCAGCTCAGAGCAGGCTCCTCTGTCTGGTTCCTGCCCCTTGCTTCCCTAGCAGGAATTCTGGTGCTCCCTTTTTCAAAACTGAAAAATCCCTGATAAAAAAAATCCCGAAGTCACTCTGTAAAATACCACAAAATCCATGTTCCTCCACAATTAAAACAAAAGACCACTGTATATATATGGAGTGAAAGAGAGAGACAGTGATCAGTTGGACAGTGTTTTATTGATATATCTACAGTGCTAAAGCAATTTGGAAGCCTACCAGTGCCTTTATCATCATAATGAATTCTAAATACTTATATGTGTTGTTGTTCACCTTTGGTTTTCCTACCATCCCTAGCAAAAAAAAAGAAAAAAAAGAAAGGCTCCACATTCATCAGCAGTAGCAGAGGCCAACAGGGTCACTGGGGCCTCATGGTAGAGGGCCCCCCACACAGCACAGGTCAGTGGGGGGCAGTGGGAACTGGCCCTGATTGCCTGAGACCCACACTGCCCCTGCCATATAGCACAGGTGGGGCCCAAGTTGGCACATAGCTCTGCATGCTGTTGGGCAGTTGGGGCCACTGAAGCTGGCACCCGGGGCCTCGCACCACTCAGTACGAGCAACCCCAGCCACCTGACAACATGCAGAGCCCTGCTGACCCAGGCCACACCCACATGATGAGGTGGTGGCAGTGCGAGTGCCAGGTGGCTGGGGCCTGTTTTCTTGCACTCCCTTGCCCCTTGGTTTGTGGGGGCACTCTACCACGAGGCCCCAGTGACCCTGATGGCTGCTGCTACTGCTGGTGAGTGCAGGACTTTTTTTTTTTTAATTGCCAGGATGCT
>NW_005842635.1:167277-181205 GCF_000455745.1 Alligator sinensis
ATGGGGCCTGTGGGGGTACCCCCATGTCCCCTCCCCCTCCTGCAGCCCCCCACCCCTTAATTATCAGCATGGAGGCCAGGTCCAGCTCCCTGCAACTGGAACACTGCCTGCCCTGCATAAGCAGGCAGTGTGCTTCTGCACCGGGGTGAGGGCCAGCCATAGGGATGCTCTGGCTGGCTTCTAGGGCTGTGCAAAGCTTCAGGTGCTAATTCAATTTGAGGAAATTAAACCTGATTTAGCAGCTGAATCCAAATCAATTTGGGAGACCAATAAAAAAAAATCTAAATCAATTCAGAAATGATTCAGGGAAAGATTGCACCTTTGTGTGGCAGCCAGTGAGTGGGGGCTTAATTTTTTTTTTTTTTTTACAGAACTGGGATGCTGGGGCTGGGCGGGGCAGCCATTGACTAGGCTGCGAGAGTGGGCAGGGGATGGGGTTTTTTAAGGACTGTCTTGACAAAGCATTGGTTGGAATGATCTAATTAGGGACAGTCCTGCTTTGATTGTAGGGTTGGACTATATGACCTCCTGAGGTCCCTTCCAACCCTAATTTTCTATTATTCTATTTTTCTAACCTTCATTTTCTGTGTTTCTATTATTCTATGAAAATAATAACATTTTTATGTAAGGGGAAAATCACTGGTGCATGTTACAGTATGAGAGATAAAGAAAGGAAGTCTAGATTAACTGTGATAAATTAGCTATTTCTCAGCACACAGCAAAATGTCTCTTGAAGGCAGGAAGAGTCTTGCCAGGGTAAGAACTCTGTCCTTGAGTGAGTCCTGGCAAATGAGCTTCCTGTTGAAGAATCTATGTGCTCCTGAATTCCAAGGCACCACAGCTACTATTTTAAGTACTCTGAAGAATATTAAGTGATAAGAAGTGCCCTTGAGCACATAGAAACTTCTAGAAATATTTTTTGTATTTTTTTTCTTCACATGAGGGGGATGTTGAAGGCTTATTTATGCTCTGGTTTTGATTCCTACCTCTTAATGCAGAATGGGCTTCCTGGACAATCTATCTGATCTGAAACAGAGAGCACCTAGTCACATTATTCTAATCCTGGGGCAAAGCACAGGAAGCTGAATAGAGGGGGTAAAGGTAACTTTAAGTGTGTATCTTGGGCAATTTATGGATGACTGAGAGCAGTCTCAGGTCTACATCTTATTTTCCATGACTTTATATGACCAGAGCTCTTGTAACTCTTCCTCCCTCTCCCACATGCCCCTTCCAATGCATGCCAGACATCCCCCACATTAGGTGTGTTACCTAGAAGCTATTCCATCTGCTCCATAGAGCTATCACATTGGGGTGCAGGAGTGGTAAATTCAGCCCATATTTTCTGTAGTAGTGGTACAGTGAAGTTGTACCCATATACAAGAGGCACAGATTTTTGTGGGTTATAACTTCTATTAGACTAATTGGCTGTAGGTGTAATTTTAAATAATGTTTTGAATGCAGGACATGCTTCTTCATGTTCTTAAGATCATAGGAAAATAGTAAGGGACTTAATGAAGTCATCTAATCCAACCCTTTGCTCAAGGCAGGATCATTGTTGACCACACCATCGCACTCAAGTGTCTGTCTAACCTGTTCTTGAAGATTTCTAGGGATGGAGATTCCCTTGGAACTTCTCTAGGGGCATATATAGATGAAACAATATTTGCCATTTATGCTGATGTAACTGCGTTTCATAATTTCATAGTAGCTGGGGTCAGGAGGGACCTGAACAGATCATCTAGCCTGACCCCCTGCCACAGGCAGGAATGAATGCTGGGTTCACAAGACCCCAGACAGGTGATCATTCAACCTCCTCTTGAATTTGCCCAAGGTAGGGGCAAGGACCACTTCCCTGGGAAGTTGGTTCCAGATTTTGGCCACCCTAACTGTAAAATATTGCCTTCTTATCTCTAACCTAAACCTATTCTCCATCAGCTTATCACCTTTGTTCCATGTCACCCCAGGTGGTGCTGGGGAGAAAAGGGCTCTACCTATTTGCTGTTGATCTCCTCTGATGAGTTTGTAGGCAGCCACCAGGTCCCCCCTCAGCCTTCTCTTGCTAAGGCTGAACAGGTTCAGGTCCTTCAGTCTCTACTCATAGGGCCTGTCCTGCTGCCCTCTCACCAAGTGGGTGGCCCTCCTCTGAACCCTCTCCAGGGTGGCCACACACTCCCATTAATTTTCCTTTTACTCCCTATGTATCTAAATAAGGACTTCTTGTTGTCCCTGATTCTTGTAGTTAGTTTTACTTTGGTTTCTTCCTTAGCTTTCTTAATCTGTTTTCTACAAGTGTGGGCCATTTTCAAGTAGTCTTCCTTAGAGGCTGTCCCAAGATTCCATTGTTTGCACGTCTTTTTCTTTTTCTGTAGGAGGGCTGCAACTTCCCTGCTTAGCCAAGAGGTTTGGTTTTTTTGATCCTTCTGCTACTTTTTCTCTATAAGGGAATGTATTTTCTATGAGCCTTAAGGATTGTATCCTTAAGGAATGACCATTCTTCTCGTACTCCCTTTACCTGTGGTCCTTGGTCTCTCAGGGCATTCTCTACTAATGACCTGAGCTTATTCAAATTTGTGTTTTGGAAGTCTAAGACTTTGACCTTGGTATCTGTTTTGTCAGCCTTGCAATGGACCATGAATGTAATGATTACACGGTCACTATCACGTAGGCTGCCCTCTATGTTTAAGTTGGTCACCAGGTCATCCCTTTTGTTCAGGACCAGGTCAAGAATTGCATTGCCTCTAGTTGGCCTGTGCACCTCCTGAGTCAAAAAAAGTTCTTTGGTCCTGGTCAGAAGGACTGTGATCGACCCAAGCTGGCCACGCATTCCTCCTAGGAGATGTCTGGGTAGTTGAAATCACCCATGACAACCATGTCACATGCATGTGTGGTCTCTGTTAGTTCATGGGTGAATGCTAGATCAAGTTCCTCCCCTTGATTAGGTGGCATGTAGTATACACCTATAGTCAGGTCTCTCTCACCATGCCTCCCCCAGAGCTTGAATCAGAGGGTTTCAAGCTGTTCTTCTTTGGGGCCGACATTGGCCTGTAGGGAGGTGTAGAGCTCCTTTACATAGAGGAGAACACCCGCACCTCTCTTCCCTACCTGATCCTTTCTGTAAAGGATGTAGCCCTTTATTGTTATGCTCCAGTCATGAGAGGAGTCCCACCAGGTCTCCATGATCCCTAATAGATTGTAGAGCCCATTGGAAAGCAGGAGGATTAGTTCCTCCTGCTTGTTCCCAATGCTTCTGGCATTGGTATACAGGCACCTAAGTCCTTCCACTGAGGTCACTGGCCACCTGTCGCACTGAAGGGAAGCTGTTTTCTCAGCTCCCATAAGAGTGGCAAGCTTGTTTTCATTGTCAATGGTGATTTCCTGTATATTGGTCCCCGGGTAGGCTCCAGTTAGCATTTCCCCATCCCCCTGCAATCTTAATTTAATGCCCTAAACTTTAATGCTTTAACGAATGCTTTAATGAATGCTTAAAGGCACTAAATGGACTTTTAGAGTTTTGTGCAAATACAAACTACAAGTTGCAGCCCTCCTACAGAAAAAGAAAAGGACGTACAAACAATGGAATTTTGGGACAGCCTCTAAGGAAGACTACTTTGAAATGGCCCACACTTCTAGAAAACAGATTAGTAAAGCTAAGGCAGAAACCAAACTAAAACTAACTACAAGAATCAGGGACAATAAGAAGTCCTTATTTAGATACATAGGGAGTAAAAGGAAAACTAATAGGAGTGTACGGCTGCTGCTCAATGCCTCAGGATACCTGGTCACTACCACTCAGGAAAAAAAAAAATGGAACTCCTAAATGAATACTTTGCCTCAGTTTTTCACAAGACCAAGGGGAACAGCTTGTCAGGTAGGGCACAGAATGAGCAGGGCAGGATTGACATCCTTTCCACCATTGCCATAGAATTGGTCTATGATCAATTAAAGAAATTAGACATATATAAAGTAAGCAGGACTGGATAAATGCCACCCAAGGGTGCTGCAAGAGTTGGTCGAAGTAATTGCAGAGCCCCTGGCAAAGGTCTTTCAAAAATCATGTGCCTCTGGAGAAATCCCAGAGGACTGTAAGAGGGCCAATGTTGTGCCCATTTTCAAGAAGGGGAAGTGTGAAGGCCTGGGAAACTACAGCCCAATTTGCTTAACTTCTATTCCAGGGACAATCCTATAAACATTCATGAAAGAGGCTATATGTGACAAACTTGCAGAAGGCATGATACTGAATGACAGCCAGCATGGCTTCATCGCAGGCAGGTCTTGTCTGACCAACCTCATTTCTTCCTAAGATCAGGTGTTTCTTGTTCAGGTGAGTGCATTACCTGAACAAGAGAAAAGCAGTTGCCGTCATATACCTCAACTTTGAGAAAGCCTTTGACCTGGTTTCCTATGATGTACTGATAAGAAAACTGGAAGGTATCTGGCTCAACTGCATAACCATCAAATGGGTGCAAAACTGGTTGCAGGGTCATACGCAGAGAATCAAAATGAATGGATTGGTGTTGTCCTGGTGAGATGTGGGCAGTGGCATACCCCAGGGGTTGGTACTTGGCCCAGTGCTGTTCAATATCTTCATCAATGACCTGGATGAGGGCAGGAAAAGCCCATTGGCCAAGTTTGCAGATGACACCAAGATATGGGGTTGTGTGGACACACCTGCAGATATGCTGCAGATAAAAGAAGAACTAGACAGGCTGGCATGTTGGGCAGAACATAACCAAATGAGGTTCAACATAGAGAAATGCAAAGTGCTGCATCTGAGAAGGAAGAACTCCCAGCACACCTACAGTCTGGGCATCACTAACCTGACCAGCACTACAACTGAAAGGGATCTGGGGGTAACAATAGACCCCAGCATGAATATGAGCTGGCAATGCGACACAGTAGTCACTAGCGCCAATAAAACTCTGGCATGCATCAACTGATACATCTCCAGTAAATCCAAAGAAGTGATTTTCTTGCTTTACTCACCATTGGTACAGAGGCAGCTGGAATAGTGCATCCAGTTCTGGGCACTTCACTTCAACAAGGATGTGCTAAAGCTCGAGAGGGTCAAAAGAAGGGCCACCTCTATGATCAGGGATTTGTCAGGCAAGCCATATGGGGAGAGGCTGAGGGATCTTGGACACTTTAGCCTAAAGAAAAGAAGGCTGAGAGGGGACCTGATTGTGGCTTACTGCTATATCAGAGGCATAGATGAGGGGCTCCATGAACAACTGTTCACCAGGGTGCCCTGGGGGAAAAGAGTCCTGTTTTTCTGCTGTTCTCCAACCCCCCATCCTCTCCTCTTTTTCTTCTTCCTCTTTGTCCCCCTTTCCCCCTCCCTGCATAAATCTTTATGGGCAGAAGTTGCCAGGGGCAACCAGTGATTGAAATTAAGAACAGCTTAACACCAAAAAGTTGAACTAAATGGGGGGGGGGGGGGGGGGGGAAGAGTTTGAAGTTTTAATTTTGTAATTTTTTAAAAAATATTTTGTATTTCTTTTGTAATTTATATTATAATGATGCTGGGGAAGAAGATCACCCCACTTTTTTTTTTTTAATAATCCTTTCTCTTATCCTTATTTATTGAAAATCTTTGTTAATTTAATTATTAAATTTAGTACCTATTATTTAAAAATGCACTGCATCCCACATTTTTAATAAAATGTTTTATTTTTGGTATGTGTGTCATGTTTTCTTTGATAGGCAAAATTGTCATGCATGACCAATGCGGGTGGGGTGGGGTGGAGTGGTTTTCAGAAAGCTGATGAAAGCACAACTTTTATAGAGTCATGGCCTTACTGGAAAGAGTTGCAGGGTGGACTGTTATTGGATGGAGGGAGGTTGAATGCTTGGCTAGTGCTAGTGTGTAGCCAGCATTTCTTGCAAGAAAGAAGACTAAACAACCCCACCCACCCCCAGCGGCAAGCATGCACCTCCCAGGGCCTTTAGCCTTTAGTAACTCTTTAAAGGTTTTAGCAATGCATTACAATGTTCTCCACCAGCAGACAGGAGGTTGGGTGGGTGGGTGTGTGACACAGCGGGGATGGGGGAAAGCCCCAGGCACGGTCCCAAAGGGGCCCCAGGAGGGTTTCCTCAAGTGGAGCTGGATGTAGGTAATATCCATTAGAGATAGTAACTTTTGAATTGTCACTAGCCACAAGGTTTAGGGATGGATGGATGGGGAGAGGAAGGGAGGCAGGCAGGTATCTATAGATTTCATAGATTTCATAGACATTTGGGCTGGAAGGGACCCCAGAGGATCATCGAGTCCACCCTCCTGTCCAGGGGCAGGAAATAAGCAGGGATCATAGAATCCCAGCAAGATAAACATCCAAAAGTGTCTTGAAAGCAATCAAAGTAGGTGCTTCAACCACCTCCAATGGCAGTCTATTCCAAACCTTGGGGGCTTGGACAGTAAAGTTCTTCCTTATGTCCAGCCTGAAACGGTTGCAGAGGAGTTTGTGACCATTCGATCTTGTCATCCCTTGGTGCACTCTGGTGAACAGACATTCCCCCAGATCCTGATGAGCACCCCTGATAAACTTATAGGTGGCCACCAGATTGCCCCTGAGCCTGTGCTTTTCCAGGCTGAAGAGTCCCATGGCTCTCAGCCTCTCATCATAAAGTCTGTTATCCTGACCTCTGATCATGCATGTGGCTCTCCTATGCACTCTCTCAAGGTTCTCCACATCCTTTTTGAATTGTGGAGCCCAAAACTGGACGCAGTACTCCAGCTGCAGCCTCATCAAGGCCGAGTACAATGGGAGAATGATGTCCTGGGATTTGCTTGAGAAGCAAGCCAGGGTTGCAAGCCAGGGTTTTGCTTGCTTTACTAGCCACAACATCACATTGAAGGCTCATGTTCACCTTGTGGTCAGTCATGACCCCCAAGTCCCTTTCATCTGTAGTGCTAACCAGTGTAGCACTGCCAAGACTATAAGCATGCTGCAGATTTTTCCTCCCAAGTTGGAGAACCTTGCACTTTTCAGTGTTAAATACCATTGGGTTCTCATCCACCCATTTCATGAGCCTGTCAAGATATGCCTGGATCACCCTCCTGTCCTCAGGTGTGAATGCTTTACCCCAGAGTTTGGTGTCATCAACAAACTTGGCCAGCCCACTTCTGACCAGCGAACTTGGCCAGCCCACTTCTGACACCAATGTCTACATCATTTATGAAGATGTTAAAAAATAAAGGCCCTAGGCGAGAGCCTTGAGGGACCCCACTGGTCACAGGGCACAACAATGTTTGACTTCCATCAATCACCACCCCCTGGGTCCTGCTGTGGAGCCAATTCCCCTGCCAGCAGATCATGGTGAGATTGAGGCCACAGTTAGCCAGGTCTGCCAAGAGGTGACCATGGGATACTAGATCAAAGGATTTTTTAAAGTCAAGATATATGACTTCAATCTCTTCCCCCTTGTCCAAGTCACCTGGTGATAAAAGGAAATGAGATTGGTCAAGCAATACCTACCCACAACAAACCCATGCTGGGTTTCCCTCAGGATATTGCTGTCAGCTATCCTTTATAGGATGGCCTCTTTGATAATCTTTTCCAAGACCTTCCCCGGGATTGAGGTCTGGCTGATGGGTCTGTAGTTTGCTGGATCCACTTTCCTCCCTTTTTTGAAGATAGGCACTGCATTGGCCTTCTTCCAATCATCGGGCACTTCACCAGAGCACCAGGAGTTCTCAAAGATCCTTGCCAGGGGCTGATCTATGATGCCTGCCAGTTGTTTGAGTACCCTTGACTGTAAACCAGCAGGGCCGGCTGACTTGAAGGTATCCAGCCTGTCAAGGTGTTCCTTCACAAGGTCAGCTTTGATGGATGGTAAAGGAATCTCCCTCACCCAGGCCTCCCTGTCCCACAGTGGGCAGGGGCATCCCATGGGATTGGTGAAAAACTTAACTAATTAAACTATAGTTTAGTCTATAGTTTTATAGGGGTTTTACAATATTTTATATTGTAAAAATGCTGGGGAGGAAAATCCTCCCCTTGGTTATACTACTTTCTGTTATCCTTATTTATTTAAAATCTGCAAGTCAGAGAAGAAACTCAAGGAGACAGAAGCCTCAAGGAGACTGAGTGGTGGGTGGGTGAGTGGGGCAAAGAGCCCACAGGCATGGACTTACTACACAGACCCTGGGAGAGAATTTGCTAGAGGGCTTGGCCAGCAGCCAAAAATAAAACCTCCACAATTTAGAGAAGAAACTTAAACCTCAGCTGCACTTGTGACCAGCAACAATTTGAAAGTTACAAGGTGCAATGGAAAGGTATATGGCAGAGGTGGGTTAGTGGGGTGAAGAGCCAGCCATCATGGACCTACTACACGGACCCCAGGAGGGAATTTGCTGGAGGGCTTGGCCAGCAACCTACTACAGACCTCCCAACCAAGGGGAAGAGCAACCAAGAAGAAAACGTCCAGATTTGTGGCCCGCAACAATACTCAAATTACAATTCCATAATACGCTCATTAGCAAACATGGCCAGCAATGAGAAGGAGGGTGAGAATAGTATGAAATGCATCTGCAGAACTTGTGCAACAATTTGAGTAACAGAAGAGAAGCTCTAGCAGTACTAGTGGCCATAAACAATTCAAATATTATAGTATGTAAAGGCAATTCATAATTCTTAAGTACTTAATAATGTATGTATTTACTTTAGTACACATTCATTACATAGTTATTACACATTTCTTTACATGCTTATTTACAGCAACAGTCACTTGATAATAGGCTACTGAAGTGACTTATCGCTCAATGAACATGAGTCCCCTCAATGATATGCTTTATACTGCATAGTGTCCTATTGAAAATAACCTAAGCTGCATCTGTGGCCTAGCCAGCAACCAAGGAGGAGGGTGAGTAGAAAGCCTTGCCCTCCTTGTGTGGCATCAGCCTTAGAATTAGGTACTTTTTGGAAAAGAGGTACTTTTCCCCAAGCCAGAAGGAGCTTTCTCATTATTATGGCCAGTAACCAGGAGGTGGGAAATAACAATCCCCCCCCCCCACACACACACACACACACACCATGGTGAAAGACAGGGAGGGAGGGCACATAATCATTTGCCTTATATTCAATATCTGCTTTCTTATTACAAGGAATCAAACTGTAATTATAAGTCTATACAACATAAGTCTATATCATATATTGGCTATATATATGTGGTGAAGGCCCAAAATGTGTGTGATGTGTGCCCAAGATGTGTGGTATGCATGCTGCAAGAAGCAGCTGGTGGGGGGTGGGGGGTGATAAGGCAGATCTACCTGCTTTGAAATGCTATGATAAGGAATTGAACCTTTACAATTATTATTGACAATAAATAAATCATAATTAATATTAATATTATTACAAAATTCTTAATATATAACTATTGGAATTCATAATATTATTGACTCCTATTATTATAATATAATAATACCTGTTATTATATTATGTGTCTATATAAGTCTATAGGATGAAAGTCAACTATAATTTTAATGTATAATAGTTCAGTTGTTGAGAGAATCCTGAAAGAAGTGTTGTCATCCTCTTCATCTATCCAGATCCAGAGCTGCTCAGGCTACAATGGTGGAGGCTCCCCAGGTACAACTGGGGAATAGGTATGAGGCCCTGGCAGCCATGATAGAGAATGATGAAGGGGATGCCTCCAGCAGGGATGATGCCACTCCCCACATGACACAGATGGCGCAGAGAATGAACACCAGCAGGCAGAATCGCCAGGTCCTCGTCATCAGGGACTCCATCCTATGAGGACTGGAGGGTCCCATCTGCCATCCCAACCCCATGGCACGAGAGGTCTGCTTCATGCCTGGGGCTCAGGTTTGGGACATTGCGGAGAGGATCCTGGCCTACAGCCGACCCACAGACCAGTACTCCATGGTTCTCATCCATGTGGGAAAAAATGATGCAGCCAGGGGCAACCCAGACCACATCATGAAGGACTTGGAGGCTCTGGGGGCCAAGCTTAAGGAAATGGGGCACAGGTGGTATTCTCCTCTATTCTCCTGGTGAGTAGTCATGGATGGTGACACAAGGCCTGAATTGGTGAGGTAAACCAGTGGTTACGGAGATGGTGCCACCAGGCAGGCCTCGGGTTCCTGGATAACGACCCATGCTTTCATGCATGGGACTTGCTTGGGTGGGATGGGCTACACCTCTCCCCTAAAGGCAAGTGTATCTTCTCTTTCAGGTTGGCTGATCTCATGTGGTGAGCTTTAAACTAGCTTCGCCAGGGGGTGGGGCCGCAGGAAGACTTAAGGACACCTCCTGACCAAGACAGGTGACATATGCAAGGAGTACCCAGGTACATACACAACAGGGGTCCAGATAGTCTTGAAAATTGGGGGTGGCACACGCAGCAATCCAAGGCCTTAAATGCCTCTATACAAATGCTCATAATATGGGGAATAAGCAGGAGGAACTTGCCCTCCGAATAGCCTGTTCAAACCCAGACATAGTAGGGCTCACAGAAACCTGGTGGGATTCATCCCATGACTGGGAGGTTAACATTAGGGGCTATAGGCTTTACAGGTGAGATAGAACAGGAAGGAAAGGTGGGGGTGTGGCACTCTATGTCAAAGAGCAATACACATCCTCTACCAGCAGGATGGGGTCAGAGGAGGGGCAGGCTGAAGTGCTCTGGGTCAGGATACAGGGGGTCATGGGGAAAGGGACTTAATGGTGGGGGTCTACTACAGACCTCCCAACCAAGGGGAAGAGCTGGACTGCGAATTCTTGTGTCAGCTTGTGAAGGCATTTAAAGAAAGGGATGTAGTTGTCATGGGTGATCTAAATTACCTGGACATCTGCTTGGAGGAGCAGTCAGCCAGGTTGGATCATTCATGGAGGTTCCTGGCTGACATACAGGACCGCCAGTTAACCCAGGAGGTGCACAGTCCTACCAGGGGGAATGCCCTGCTGGACCTGGTCCTGGCCACAGGCAACAACCTAATAAGAGGGCTCCAGGTCCTTGACCACCTGGGCGATAGCAGTCATCACTTGCTGGAATTCACCATCCAGCGCAGGGTGCCAAGGGCCTAGAGCAAGGTAGTAGCCCTAGACTTTAAGAGGGCCAACTTCAATGAGTTGAGGAGATTAGTGGGAGAGGTGCTGGGGTCCTTGAGAGTAGGGGAACTCAGTGCCCAAGATGAGTGATCGTTCCTTAAGGAGATGATACTCAGAGCCCAAGGAGTGACAATCCCAACAAGAAGCAAGGGGGTCAAGAGTGTCCAAAAGCCCCCCTGGCTCACCAAGGACATTCATGAATGCCTGATTACCAAAAAGGAGATGTACATCTGATGGAAGGGAGGGGCTATCACCAAAGAGGAGTATACCTCCACTGCTCGGGTCAGTAGGGGGGCTGTTAGAAAAGCTGAGGCAGATACGGAGCTAAGGCTAGTGTCAAGGATCAAAGATAATAAAAGGTCCATTTTTAAATACATGGGGAGAATGAAGAAGGCACCAGGTAATGTGCGGCCTCTGCAGGATATGCTTGACAATCTGCTGGTTGCACCAGAGGAAAAGCAGACCTCTTTAACAAATTCTTCACCTCCATTTTCTTGTGCAGGGACCAGGACTCCCCGACCAAGATTCCAGATGGACTCAGGAGAAATGCTGCCAGGCCTAAGGTTGGGGAGGACTGGGTTAGAGAGCTTCTGGAGGGTCTGGACACATTCAAATCATCAGGTCCAGATGCTCTCCACCCCAGGCTGTTGAGAGAATTGGCAGAGGTTATTGCGGGGCCCCTGGCACAGCTTTATGAGCACTCGTGGTGCTCTGGCCAGGTGCCAGATGACTGGAAGAAAGCCAACATGGTCCCCATCTTCAAAAAAGGGAAGAGGGAGGACCCAGGCAACTATAGGCCCATTAGTTTTACTTCAATCCCAGGGAAACTCTTTGAGAAGATCATCAAGGAGCACATCTGTGATGGGCCAGCAGCAGGGATGATGATCAAGGGCAACCAGCACAGTTTCATTAGGGACAGGTCCTGTCAGATCAACCTGATTGCCTTCTACGATCAGGTCACAAAAGCATTGGACGCAGGTGCTGTGGTGGATGTAGTCTTTCCGGACTTCAGCAAGACCTTTTAAACTGTCTCCCACCCCATTTTCATCCAAAAACTAGGTGACTGTGGCATTGATGCCTACCCAGTCAGATGGATTGCAAATTGGCTGAAGGGTCAGACTGAGAGCGTAGTGGTGGACGGGTCTTTTTTGACCTGGAGGGAAGTGGGCAGTGGAGTCCCTCAGGGCTTGGTCCTTGGGCCCGCAATGTTCAATTTCTTTATTGGTAACTTGGATGATGGGGTAAAAAGCAGCCTGTTTAAATTTGCCGATGATACTAAGATTTGGGGTGAGATGGGCACACTAGTAGGAAAGGACAGATTGTAGCAGGACCTGGACAGGTTACAGGGGTGGGCTAATGAAAATAGGATGGGTTTCAATACTGATAAGTGCAGGGTGCTGCACTTGGGCAGTAGGAACCAGCAGCAAACTTATAAGCTGGGGAACTCCCTTCACAGGAGCATGGTGACAGAAAGAGATCTTGGAGTCATTATTGACTCCAAGATGAACGTGGGCCAACAATGCGAGGTCACGGTCAGTAGGGCTAACCGTACCTTGTTGTGCATCCACCGATGCGTCTCAAGCAGGGCCAAGGAGGTGATCCTCCCTCTCTATGTGACACTGGTCAGGCCGCAGTTGGAATACTGTGTTCAGTTCTGGATACCACACTTCAGGAAGGATGTGGACAGCATTGAGAGGGTTCAGAGGGTCACCCACATGATCAGGGGACGGCAGGGCAGACCCTACAAAGAGAGGCTATGGACCTTAACCTGTTCAGTCTTCACAAGAGAAGGCTGATGGGGGGACCTGGTGGACATCTATAAACTCACTACAGGGGACCAGCAGGGTTTAGGGGAGACCCTGTTCCCCCTAGTACCCCCCGGGGTAACAAGGAATAACGGCCACAAATTGTTAGAGATTAGGTTTACTTCACAGTAAGGGAGGCTAGAATCTGGAACCAACTTCCAAGGGAAGTGATGGTGGCTCCTACCCTGGGGGGTCTTTAAGAGGAGAATTGACGTCTACCTGACTGGAGTCATTTGAGCCCGGTTTTCTCTCCTGCCCAAGGCAGGGGTTCAGACTTGATGATCTACAAGGTCCCTTCCAACCTTACTTCTATGAATCTATGAATCTTCTCTTTCTTCCTCTTCTCTTCTGCCTCTTGTCACACTCACAGGGATCAATGAGCCTGCAGCTAGCAGTGGAAGGGGATCTAAAACGAGAGGGAGGGAGGAAGGATAGAAAGAGCATTGGAATTTGTATTGGTGCCTCTAGTGTTCCTCGCATACTTTCCTTCATGTCCATAAAATTCCACCACTCCCATTTATAATAAGTTTGAACAGATCAATATCACACAAACCAGAGATGACCCTATCAGGGTGAATGTATCTGGGTGCAGGGCAGTGATGTACTGATGGTGGCAGGTAGGGTGACCAGCCTGGATGGAGACACAAAGGAGGCACCATTGGCAGGTGCCTGGGGGTGCCACCACTCTGCACCACTTGCCCTTCAGCTCCCACCACTGCCAAAGCCAGTATGTCTGGGGTGCGCAATAGCAAGTTGGTGAGCATCCATATGTGAGGCTGGCAGCGGTGATGAGGTCACCCTGTCTGTTCCACCTATCTCTCCAAAGTGCTGTGCCTTGGGTGGTCACTTGTTTCATACTCCCCTAGGGACAACCCTGGCACCCTCAAGGCACAGACAAGTGTCAGGTGTCACTTACCACAGGTGGTGTGGAGCACATTGCCATGTCCTCTTTTGAGTCAAACGTCACAGAGTTCATAGATTCATAGATTCATAGATGTTAGGGTCGGAAGGGACCTCAATAGATCATCGAGTCCGACCCCCTGCATAGGCAGGAAAG
>NW_005842635.1:181498-183216 GCF_000455745.1 Alligator sinensis
TGGACCCTCTCCAGGTTATCCGCATCCCTCTTGAAGTGCGGCACTCAGAATTGCACGCAGTACTCCAACTACGGTCTGACCAGCGCCCGATAGAGGGGAAGTATCACCTTCTTGGATCTATTCATCATGCATCTGCTGATGCACGATGAAGTGCCATTGGCTTTTCTGATGGCTTCGTCACACTGCCGACTCATGTTCATCTTGGAGTCCACTAGGAGTCCAAGATCCCTTTCCAATTCCGTGCCACCCAGCAGGTCATTCCCTAGGCTGTAGGTGTGCTGGACATTTTACCTCCCTAGGTGCAGCACTTTGCATTTCTGCTTGTTGAATTGCATTCTGTTGTTTTCTGCCCACTTGTCCAACCTGTCCAGGTCTGCTTGTAGTTGTTCCCTGCCCTCCGGCGTGTCCACTTCTCCCATAGCTTTGTGTCATCCGCAAACTTGGACAGAGTACAATTCACTCCCTCGTCCAAGTCACTGATGAAGACATTGAAGAGTATCGGTCCAAGGACCGAGCCCTGCGGGATCCCACTGCCCACACCCTTCCAGGTCGAAACCAACCCATCCACCACGACTCTCTGGGTGTGACCCTCTAGCCAATTCACCACCCACCCGACTGTGTAGTCATCCAAGTCACAGCCTCTTAACTTGTTCACCAGTATGGGGTGGGATACCATATCGAAGGCCTTCCTGAAGTCTAAGTATACGACATCCACCCGTCCTCCTGTGTCCAGGCGTTTCGTAACCTGGTCATAAAAAGAGACTAGATTAGTCAGGCACGATCTGCCTGCTACAAACCCGTGCTGGTTTCCCGTCAGCATAATTTGTCCTGCCGGGCTCTTGCAAATGTGAGCCTTGAGTTGTGGGCATCAAATAGCACTCAAAGCTTCACTGCACTCTGCTTGATCAGACTGCAGTTGAGCCCTGGATTCACATTGTTGTGCTCCCTAGGGGTAAGTCTCATGACTGGGATGAGTTCTTTTCTGCCTCCACTGTGCTGTCATCCCTCACCCACCTCAAACCTCCCTTATCAATGCAACAAACACACACCGTGACCTCTGCTCCCACAATTTAGTTTAAAAGGGCCCATCAATGGAAAAAAAGCTGCAGTTCAGGTCCAGGAGCAGCTAGAGATGCATGGGTTGTAAGCCCACTGTGCCCCTGAACACTGAAAGACCCCCAGCAACCCCCAGCAGCCACAATGGACCACACCTGACCCCCAGTAGAGCCAGATGTGAGCAGGACCCATAGTAGGAGGGACTAGCCAGCTGCAGGAGGGAGCTGAAGAGGGGCTTACCCTGCCCTGGCTCCTGCTTTGCCCAGCCCCCCATGTTACCTCTCAGGTCTGTGTTCTTGGGGAACCCTGGCACAGGATACAGTCTGTCTGACTCACAAATAATTCCTCCCTCCCCCCCCGCCCTCCTGAACAAGAACTGATTATGAAAGGCAATGAAGATGCAGTGGGAGACACACCTAAAACCCTCCAGATAAGGGTGAAAAGAGTGAGTCAACTGCCCTAGGTCTCATTTGCATCCGAGATGGAACCAGATGACCATTCATTTATAAGGGAAATGGAGAAAAGAAAGCCCAAAGCAAAGACTGCTGTGAATTCTGGGATCAGAAAAGAAGGGGAGCACTGCATGATGGGGAATCTCTGCTCCAAATGATAATCAACCCACATTTACACACACCCAGCTCAGGATTTATCAGACCAATTCT
>NW_005842635.1:183254-187569 GCF_000455745.1 Alligator sinensis
CCCCCCCCAAAATGCAAGGTAAAGTTTAATAGGCATCTCGGGCCGTACATTCCCCGGTCCCACTATGGGAGGCATATTTAAACTTGATTGACTAAAACTTGGTTGCTGGGTTAGGGAATGCTGAGACAAAGAGACTGAGTCAGAGTGGGTATGGGCAACATTTGAACAATGGTAAAGGTTTCATTACAGTGTCCAGCCCGTTGGAGCCCTGGCCACAAGTGTTACCATACCTTTCCCGGGATGACTGGTGGGAGTCTTCCCCCACCAAAGGTTATGAACACTCCAATAATTGCCTTAAGTCTGTTAAAAGACTATAGTAAGATCTGGAAAAGTCATGCTAAGCTGAGGCTTGTTCACAACAAGTAAAAATTCCAAAACCTTATGCTGCAAGCTATCTATTGTTTCTGAAGAAACCATGAGATATCCCATCAGTATATCTGCTATCCATATGAAATTAAAGTTGGCTCCTAAGTGTCTGGTTACTCCCTAACCTTATGTTTTTTCCTGATTATCAATCAGGTTTTTTTTAGATGTTCCAAACCAGATAACCCCTTGTCAAGATAAAAGACAATGCTTTACGCTATTGAGAATGCTTTGAAGAAGCTGAACTGAGGGTATTTAAATCTGTATAAAAAGAAAAGTGTGTGTGTTTCAAAAGGATAAGTCTCTCTCTAACACCATCCACTGTTGTTCTCAAGATGCTGGAAGAAACAGATTATCTCCCTTCAAGGATTGTGTTAAGAACTTTACCTATCAGCACTGAAACCTGAGTGCCTTGGACTGGTGAGATCTCAGTGCTCTCTCTCTCTCTCTCTCTCTCCTCTCTAGGCATACATTTCTGCACCTGAACTGTATTAGTTAAGCTTGAGCTAAGTTTCCCCAAATACTTAGTGGAACCAGGGTAGTATTGTAATTGTTTGTGTTTGTTTTTCCTTTGCACGTCTATTACTATTAGCACCATTATACATTTCATATACTCAGCAATAAATAAATTTTATAGTCAAACTGGTAGTAACTGTGTATATTTTTCCTTCTCTACTTCTCCTTCCCCATTTGCTTCACTTTACCTAAGCTAAAGATCCTTGTGAAGCCCTGTCACAGAACACTGAGGTACCCTGCTCCTAAAGAGGGGAAACTGCTAGGGAGGAAGCCCTAGCAGGGAATAAGGAGCCCAGCTGTTGGTTGCCAGGGCTACCAGAGGAGGTCAGCTGACCAGAAGGGGCAGGGCCTGGCTCCCTTATAAACCCTAGGGGCTGGGGCCAGAGGCAGTTCCCTGCCAGAAGCCAAGGAGGAAGGAGCTCTCTCTCATGGAAGAGAGGAGCAGCCTGACTGAAGGTGCAGCATCTGACACAGCTGAGGGATGGAGTATTCCCTGGTAGGCTGGACTGTTGTTGTGGCTGGGTGGCTTCCATTTATGTTATAGCCAAGGAGCTTATGTTTGTGTTGCTGTTTGTCACTGGTGGTTTGGGTGAGTCTACTAGAGGTTGGAGAAGGTCTCAAAGGGGACCCACAGCAGTGTGGGGACCCTAGCGCCAGTGAAGGTGCAACACTCGGGGTGCACTGACTCCAACCCCAGAAAAGGGGACAGGTGAGAAGCCCCAGAGGATGGGGCAGCGCTGTGAGAAGCCCCAGAGGAGCGACAGCATTGGAAGAAGCCTCAGAGAGGGGGCAGCATTACTGAGAAGCTCCAGAGGGGAGGCAGAGTTACTGAGAAGGCCCAGAGAAGAGGGCACATAGTGAGATAGGGCCAGGGAGAGCCCTAGTGCTGGAGAGGGTGCAGGTCAAAAGAGGTATGGCCCAGAGAAGACAAGGGGTCAGATTATAATAAGGCTAGGACATAACAACATCTATTTCATCATCGAGGCATGGGCTACAGGGTAGGGGAGAAAACAGAGCTGCAGATAGCGCCCCCTGGCATCGGGGCAGTACAAGGGCAGCCTCCTGCTAATTAACATCAATTAACAGCAAGGCATGGCAGGAAAGAAGGTGGGCAGTTGCCCCAGGAACAGGTGCACGGGTCACGTTTAGATCAGCCCAGAGCAGATACCTGTGACAATGATGCATTGTTCGGGAAAGTTTCGTACGGCAGTATACATCATAGGACGCTGGTTTGGCTGTATGAGGAAAAGAATCCTTGGGTCCAGAAAGAGAGTGAAGGGAGAGCAGATGCCTAGCCCGGGTCCAGAGTCACAACCACAGGTTGTAGTTCAGCTACAGCAAGTGGTACAAGGCCTACGGGAGGAAGTCGCTAGACAAAAGGCTCTGTTAGCCAATGCGATGGAAAGCATCCACACACGACCGGTGATCCGGGTGGGGATGTGTGGCTATGGAGCTAGGAATGGCCCTGAGGTGGGAGACGAGCCACCCGCGATGACAGTAGAAGTGACAATGGGGGGCAAAAAAGTACGGGCTATGCTGGATTCAGGCTCATTACAGACAATGGTGCTGAGCAACGTGCTACCAACAAAAGAAAGGGAGATAGTGGATCATGTAAAGGTACAATGTTGGTGTGGGGACTCCCTCGTAGTTGACAGAGTAAGGGTCATGCTTCAGGTAGGCGATAGGACCCGGCAGATGGTATTTGGGGTCGCTGAGCATTTACCCTATCCAGTAGTACTGGGTTGCGACTGGTCTGAGCTGTTGGGGGAGATAGCCAGTGTGAGGCCGAAGGAGAAGGTTGAGGGATTCACAGTAGAGACAGAACAAGTGCCCCCTGAAGAAGAGGCTAGACAAGAGGTACATGTCACTGCTTTGTGGGAAGATGAACATTTTCAGCTGGAGCAGAGTCGGGAGGCAGACTTTCGCTATGCATTGCAAGAACACCTAGCTCGAAGAGACGGTGAGGTCTTACAGCCAGAGCTGATGAAAGCGACACCGAGATTTGCGGTACGGAATGGTTTCCTGTACTGAACTGAGCGAGGAAGCCTGGAGAGGAGGAGGTCATACAGCTGCTAGTGCCTCGGCGATATCAATGGGCTGTCTTGAAGGTGGCTCATGAACTCCCTGTGGGGGGCCATTTGGGCAGAGACAAAACTGAAGCCCACAATAGGGCAAGTTTCTTTTGGCCCAGACTGTTGCAAGAAGTGGCGAGGTATTGCCAGCGGTGTGCCAAAAAGCGAACCCGAGGCACCCCCCAAAGGCCCCTTTAATTCTGATGCCTTTGATAGAGGTTCCATTTGAGCGAGTAGCTGTTGACATCTTGGGGCCACTTCCCTGAAGCAGCACTGGAAACCAGTATATCCTACTCCTACTAGATTATGCAACCAGGTACCCTGAGGCCATGCTGTTGTGAACCATATCAGCTCCGAAGGTGGCAAACGAGCTATTGAAAATATTCTCTCAGGTAGGACTCCCTAGGGAATTGTTGGCAGACCAGGGACGAATTTTACCTCACGTGTCTTCGAGGGAGTGAGTAAAGCCCTAGGGATTAAACACATGAAGATGGCAAACTATCACCCCCAAGTGGACGGACTCATGGAACATTTTAATTGGACTCTGAAACATATGTTAAAGAAGTTTGTGGCTGAGAGCCCTCAGGATTGGGATAAAATGATACCACTTTTGCTGTTTGCAGTAAGAGAGGTGCCCCAGGCCTCAACCGGGTTTTCACCCTTTGAACTATTATACGGCTGGCAACCCCAGGGAATACTCAATCTGATTAAAGAAGATTGGGAGGAACAACAGGATAAAGACCAGAACTTGATCCAGTATGTGATACAACTGCGAGAGCTCCTTGAAGCCGCTTGGAGTGAGGTCATAGGAAATCTTAGAGAGGCCCAGCAACGTCAGGTGAGATATTACAACTGGGGCACCTGGGAAAGGAAGTTTGAGGTGGGGAACTGCATGTTGGTTAATTACTGGACCGGGAGAGTAAGCTGCTTGCCTGGTGGCAGGGACCCTAGGAAGATATACACCAAGTGGGGCCCTTGGATTATGAGGTGTATCAGACAGACAAACAAAAGAAGAAGCAGGTATACCACGTCAATCTGCTGAAGAAGTGGGAAGACCGACAGTGTATGTATCGGACCTCTCATCCTGATGAACTAGAATTAGGACCCTCTTTGACAGAGGAAAGCAGACCGGGTAATGTGGAACTGGCCTCGTGACTATCAGAGGACCAGAGGAGACAGGCAGCCAAACTAAACAGGGAGTTTGGAGACATGTTCCAGGAAATGTGTGACGAAGCCATCAGAAAAGCCAATGGCACTTTATCGTGCATCAGCAGATGCATGATGAATAGATCCAAGGAGGTGATACTTCCCCTCTATCGGGCGCTGGTCAGACCGCAGTTGGAGTACTGCGTGCAATTCTGGGC
>NW_005842635.1:187981-189664 GCF_000455745.1 Alligator sinensis
CTTTCCTGCCTATGCAGGGGGTCGGACTCGATGATCTATTGAGGTCCCTTCTGACCCTAACATCTATGAATCTATGAAATACCTGGGGAAGCTCGGGATGTGGTACACCGGATAAAAACTCCTCCAGGCCAGGTGATCCAGGAGAGTTGGAGATGGATTTCCTGGTGACTACAGGGACAGATAAAAACAGAAATTGAGATGATGCTAGAGAAAGGCATCATATGCAGGTTCCACAGAGACTGGTGGAGCCCAATCATGGCAGTACCAAAGCCTGATGGGAAAATTTGTCTATGTGTTGATTTCCGGAAGGTAAGTGCAGTAGCGAAGTTTGATGCCTACCCGATGCCAAGAGTAGATGAACTGATAGAAAACATTGGATAAGCTCACTACATCTCCACCTTAGACCTGACAAAAGGCTATTGGCAAGTGCCAGTAGCACCTGAAGACCAAGAGAAGACAGAGTTCACCACCCTGTGGGGGCTCTTCCAGTTCCGACGCGTGCCGTTTGGATTACATGGAGCCTCAGCTATGTTTCAGCATCTAATGGACAGAATTTTGGCCCCCCATATGGGTTATGCTGTGGCATACATAGATGATATTATTATCTATACTGAAGAATGGGCCGGACACCTCAAAGTGCTAAGGGCAGTGGTACAAGGCTTGAGATGGTCCAGGCTGACAGCCAATTCAAAAAAATGTACCATAGGGAGAGAAGAAACTCAGTACCTGGGGTTCCTAGTAGGAAGTGGAAAAGTGAGACTGTTATTAAGCAAGGTGGAGGCTTTGCAGAGGTACCAAGCTCCTCAATCTAAAAAAAAAGTGAGGGCTTTTTTGGGGATAGCCAACTATTATAGAAGGTTTGTACCCCACTTTGCAGATTTAGTGGTGCCATTGACAGAGATGACAAAGGCAGGAACTCCTGCCAAGGTGAGATGGACGCCAGAGGTGGAAAAACGCATTACAAGCAGTGAAGGAAGCATTGTGCTTGCAACGTCTGCTATGTACCCCAGACTTTAATAAACCCTTCCTGGTGCAAACCGATGCATCAAAAGCGGCAGTTGGAGAGGTGTTGATCCAGACAGAGGGGGAAGAAGAGCACCCTATAACATAAATAAGTAGGAAGTTACACCCACCGGTGTGGAATTATTCCACAATAGAAAAAGAGTGTTCGGCGATTAAGTGGGCAGTGGAAACACTCCGCTACTATCTGCTAGGATGATGGTTCATGCTGATTGTGGACCATGTGTCCCTACACTGGTTGCAGAACGTGAAGATAGACAATGCTAGGCTGATGAGATGGGCCCTTAGTCTGCAGCCATATTGTTTTGAGTTAAAACATCACCTGGGAACTAAGAACATAAGCGCTGATTTCTTCTTGAGGAAATACGAGGAAGAAGAGGGGCTAAGAGGAACAGAAAGACCACGGCCAAGAGAGAAGAGTCAGGGTGTGTGGGTAGTAGAGAACCCTAACCCTGTTACTAAGAAGCAGAGCAGTTCCCCTGAGCACAGAACCTTCCATTTAGGGCCGGCTGGCCCAAGAGAGACCCTGAGCCAATCCCTACCAGCCGGTCAAGTGGCAGGAGGAGGAGGGTCAACCCTTTGTAAATGGCGAGTGAAGAAGGCCAGAGAGACGGCCTAGAGATGGACTCCTAATGGTTCACAATTATTTAAAGGATGTAGGGA
>NW_005842635.1:189675-200560 GCF_000455745.1 Alligator sinensis
GCCTGAATTGCACCCTACCAGGGATGGCTAATGTGGGGGGGACTACCTGTGGCTCGGTAACTCCCGACAAATCCCACACAGTGCACCCTTGGGTAAAAGGCGATGAGATGGCTCCTGAAAACCTCCACCTCCTGTATCTGAGTTGCTGGGTGCCTGAAGAAAAACCCCAGATCAGTGCAACACCTAACAAGAATGAAGATCCGCCTCAGTGAGTTGGGATCTTGAGGGGGGAGGTGTGTCACAGAGCACTGAGGTACCCTGCTCCTAAAGAGGGGAAACTGCTAGGGAGGAAGCCCTAGCAGAGAATAAGGATCCTAGCTGTTGGTTGCCAGGGCAACCAGAGGAGGTCAGCTGACCAGAAACGGCAGGGCCTGGCTCCCTTATAAACACTAGGGGCTGGGGCCAGAGGCAGTTCTCTGCCAGCAGCCAAGGAGGAAGGAGCTTTCTCTCATGGAAGAGAGGAGCAGCCTGACTGAAGGTGCAGCATCTGACATGGCTGAGGGATGGAGTATTCCCTGGTAGGCTGAACTGTTGTTATGGCCGGGTGGCTTCTGTTTATGTTTATAGCCAAAAGGCTTACGTTTGTGTTGCTGTTTGTCACTGGTGGCTTGGGTAAGTCTACTAGGGGTTGGAGGAGGCCTCATAGGGGGCCCACAGCAGTGTGGGGACCCTAGCGCCAGTGAAAGTGCAGCAGTCGGGGTGTACTGACCCCAACCCCAGAAAAGGGGACAGGTGAGAAGCCCTGGGGGATGGGGCAGTGCTGTGAGAATCCCCGGAGGAGAGGCAGTGTTGGAAGAAGCCCCAGAGAGGGGGCAGCATTGTGGCGAAGGCCCCGAGAAGGGGCAGCATTGTGGAGAAGGCCCCGAGAGAGGGAAGCATCATGGAGAAGGTCCAGAGAGGGTGACAGCATTACTGAGAAGCTCCAGAGAGGAGGCAGAGTTACTGAGAGAGCCCTAGCGCCAGAAAGGGTGCAGATCAAAAGAGGTAGGTCCCAGAGAGGACACAAGGGGGCAGATTATAAGAAGGCTAGGACATAAGATTGACTATTCCATCGGCGAGGCGTGGGCTGCATTGTAGGGGAGGAAATGGAGCTGCAGATAGTGCCCCCTGGCATCGGGGCAGTACAAGGGCAGCCTCCCACTAATTAACATCAATTAAGCAATTAACATCAAGGCATGGTAGGATAGAAGGTGGGTGGTTGCCCCAAGAACAGGTGCTCGGGCCACATTTAGATCGGCCCAGAGCGGATACCTGTCAAAAGCCCAATAATATTCTGGGGTCTGCTCATCAAGAGGCTAGAGATTGGGATGTGCTGTATTTGAAATGCATAAGGGGATCAACTTGTACAGGCTGATTGATCCACTTTGACTCAGACATGCCTTAATGAACTGAATGCTGGCCCATGAGGGTGTCATCTGGACACCCAGAAAGATTCAGAGGTATTCTGTTTAACTGTGTGCTTGTTTGTGAATGCAGTTCATTGTTGCTCTGATGAACTTGTTCCTGGCATATGATGATCAACCCAGCTGGGTCAGGTGTGTCATGTTAATCTGTGTGCGTTTATGTGTATGACTGATTTGGTGACTGGAGGAACCCAGCCCCATTGAAACTGAGTCCTGCAAGATAGCTCCATTGGGGGTGAGGACTTGCAGAAGGGAGAGATACAGCTCCAATAGAAACACAAGCAACACATTGATAGAATTACCAAGGCCCTTGAAATGTATCCCTAATAAATGAGCACACCCCAAAGTGATGGGCAAATCTGGGAACACCCAGGGAGCTGTGCTACTAGACCTGTACCAACAGGATGCACAAGCAGGTGAGCTTGTCTGCCCAGTGCATGAGTTAGCATGGGAGTTTCTGCAGGAGGGTGAGCAGAGGGCCTAAGATTCCAAGCAATGAGCCATAGCCAAGGGTCTGCACAGTAATGGCCAGACTACTACAAGGACCATGGTGGGTGGGACACGTCACACCCCGAGGCTCCCCCCCACCCCTGCACCTGGACTCCCCTGCTCTGACACCACTGGGGTCTCCACCCAACCAGAGCCCATGGTTCTAGCCTATACCAAACAGAGCCTGTGGTCCCTGCCCGCACCCAGGGGGAACTTTCAGCCCTGGCCTCCACTGAGATGGAGCCCCTGGCTCCATGTGGAGGAAGCATAGCAAGACTGCAGGTAGCTGTGTTTGGGGGCAGAGATACCTCCCCTTGTGCTGTGTGCTGAATGGTGGAGGCACTGGAATGCCAGATTAGGGAATTCCAGGCAACGGTCCAGTGGCTGCGTTCCATTAGAGATGTGGAGCAGGACCTGGACTCTTACCTTCAGGCTTTCCATCCAATGGCTGATGACAGCATGGCAGAACCAAGGAACCACCATGACGTCCACACTGGGGTTATCTGAATGATGGTTGTCTCCAGCCCAAGGAGGTGCAGCGCCAAGTTTACCACTCCCCTGGAGCTGCAGAACTGTCTTGAACCCCTCACGCCAACTGAGCCAGCCAAATCTCTGGCTCCAGCATGTGAGGGCAGAGGGCCACCAGCACTTGTGCCCAGAAGTAGGTGCAGAGTTATCATGGTAGCTGACTCCCTCCTTAGGGGGATAGAGGGACCGATCTGTTACCCTGACCCCTTAGCCCATGAGGTCTGCTGCCCACTCAGAGCTCATGTCCATGATGTGATGGAGAGGATCCCTGGACTTATCTGGCCCTCTGACCACTGTCCCATGCTATTCATCCACATGGGCACAAATGATATAGCATGGAGCAGTCCAGGCCAGGTCAGGTGTGACTACAAGGCTGTGAAGGCTGGGCTCAGGGGTCTGGGAGCTCAGATAATTTTTTCATCGATCCTCCCAGTCACAGAACATGGACTCCAGAGGGAAAGGTGCATTGGTGAGGTGAATAAAAGACTCTGGCAATGGTGCCATCATGAGGGGTTCAGCTTCTTTGACCATGGTTCCACACTTCAGAGAGAGAGAGAGGACTGTTGGGAAGAGACATCCTTCACCTCAGAACTTCTTGACTGTTTTAAACTAAGATCATTTGGGGATGGGAAGTCTATTAGCAGTTCTAGCCCAGGTCATGTCAGACACATTACCAATAACTTGGGAAGCCCAAGGGAACCTGCTTTAACAATTGCCCAAGGAAAGGTCCCGTCTCACCCCATAGGGAAGCATAGGGCTTCTCATGGCAGACTTAACTGCCTATACTCAAATGCCAGGAGCTTGGAAAACAATCAAGAGGAACTGACCCTTCTCTTATGTGAGAATGACTATGACCTTGTAGGGATAACAGAGACCTGGTGGGACTCTACCTATGATTGGTCTGTTGATTTGGAGGGTTATCTCTTATACAGGAGAGACTGTCTTGGGAAGAGGTGTGGGGCTGTTGCTCTTTATGTCAAGGATAAGTTAACCTCCCTGCAAATTGAGTTTTCTAACCAGGAAGGGCATCTTGAGACCCTCTGGATCAAAATATGGGGAGAACATTGGGAGGGTGAAATACTTGTGGGAGTCTACTACAGACCTCTCCATCAAGAGGAAGAATTTGATCAGGAATTCAATAGGGAACTGGTCGAGGCTGTACACTCTCGATGTATGATTATCATGAAGGACTTCAACTTCCCTGACATGTTTTGGAATAAGCACATGGCCAAATCAGGCAGGTCACACAGCTTTCTTGCTTGCATTGATGACCCCTACCTAAAGCAGGAAGTCTATGGTCCAACTAGGGGAGAGGCATTGCTCAATCTGGTCCAGGCCAAAGGGGAGGACCTGGTGAGCAACCTGAGGTTTCCATTCTACATGTAACGTAATCAAGAGGCAAGAAAGCCCCCTTATCTGAACAAGGAACTCTTGGACCTCATTAAACTCAAAGCCTACTTCAGTTGGAAAATGGGAAGCATCACCAAAAAGGACTACTCAGCACTTGCCCATACCTGTAGGGAGCAGCTCAGAAAAGCCAAGGCACTAACTGAACTCAGGATATCTTTGGGGATCAAGGACAACAAAAAGTCCTTCTTCAGATATGTGGGAATCAAAAAAAAAAAAAAAAAAAGAAGCAGAAGAAGAATAAAGATAGCATTGGGCCCCTGCAGGATCAAACGGGGAAGCTGACATCGGACGCCCAAGAAATGGCCAATCTCCTAAATGATTTTTTGCATTGTTTTTTCACCCCCAATGAGGATCATATTGTCAGAAAGGACATGAAACAGCCTTGTATTGGGTGACAGGCCCAAAATTGATGTGGATCAGGTGAAGGAACACCTTGAGAATCTGGACATTCACAAGTCCGTAGGCCCCGATGGAATGCACCTGAGAGTCTTGAAGGAGCTGGCAGACATCATTGCACCCCCATTGGCAAAGATTTGAAAATTTTTGATTTGATGTCCACCCTGTGCGGGCCGGGAGCAGTCCGAGGCCCGTTTTTCACGTGGTGGGCTGTGGGCAGCAGCCCGGACACACCGGGTCGGGGAAGGCAGGCGGCACGCTAGAATTAGGCACGGACGCTTAGTGGTTGATTTAAGATTATTTTACTTACACCAAAGATGGGCACGGTGCAGGCAGGAAAACTGGCTTGAGTTGCGGTTACAAAACAAAACAAAAAACTCCAACCTGCAGAACATGAGGGTACGTCGCAATGGGGTTTCGGCGATGGGAAGAAAAAAAAACTGCAGGACTTGAACCCCGGGTAGAGCTCTGGATTCACTCACATGAAGTTTGCTAGGCTCCGTGGAACTTTGCGCGCAGGGAAGGGTACGTTGAGGGATCAGGCAGCGACGGGGAGAGGTGAGAGGCTGATCAAACCCCTATAGCCTTCTTGAAATACACACTGGGTCCGATAGGCTCCGCAGAGCTTAGAGATCTTCACGAGATGTGAAGTCTCCTCCTCCTGATGTTCGTGGAGTCCTCCAACTTGGGCGGAAACCACTCAAGCCTTTTATACGGCTAGCAAACCAATCGCTAGCCACCACGTAGGAATAATTTAGAACTGGCCAATAGTGGGGCACGAATTTGAATACAAATGGCGGGAACTCCTTGCAACATGCATTTCCTTTCTGCAGCTAAGAAATGCACCCTGCAAAGAAAGCTACGAGTGGCGGGAAATAATTCAGCAGTGCCGAAGTGCACACAAACAAAAATCACACCCTTGGGTTGTGACACATCCCTGGAAAAATACTAGAGAAAATTTTCAAGGGGTCCATCAGCACCAAACTAACAGAAGGCAAGCTTCTGAAGGCCAGGCAACATGGCTTTGTGACTGGCAGGTCTTGCCTGACCAACCTCAACTCCTTCTATGACCACATGACATGATCCCTGGACAAATGAGATGACATGGATGTCATATATGTTGATTTCAAGAAAGTTTTTGACCTATTTCCCCATGATACCCTCATGGCGAAGCTGGGGAACTGTGGCCTTGATCATCTTATGGTCTGATGGCTAGGTAACTGGCTACAAGGTCAGACCCAAAGAGAACTAGTTGACGGGACCAAATCAACATGGTGCAGGGTGGACAGTGGCGTCCCTTCATCAACCACCTGGAGTTGGGAGTCAGATGCGAATTTGCAATGTTTGTGGATGACACCAAATAATAGGGGAGGGTGGTCACACCACAGGACAGACTGGCGATACATGCTGACTTGGACATGTTCTCAAGGTGGGCTGACCAAAACCAGATAGCCTCCAATGTTGAGAAGTGTAAGGTGCTCCACCTCAGTAGGAAGAACTCTCAACACACTTACAAGCTTGGCAGTGCTACACTTACTAGCACTATGGCTGAAAAAGACTTGGGGGTTCTGATTGAACACAAGATGAATATGAGTCACCAATGCGATGCTGTGGCTGGCAAAGCAAACCAAACTCTGGCGTGAAGCTACAGATGCATCTCAAGCAAAACCAGAGACGTCATCCTGCCACTTTACTTGGCCCTGATGAGACCACAACTGGAGTACTGAATCCAGTATTGGGGCCCCCACTTCAGGAAGGATGTGGAGAAGCTTGAGAGAGTCCAGAGGAGACCCACTCCTATGATCCAAGGCCTGGAGGGAAGGCTGTATGAGGAGAGGCTGATGGACTTGGGACTCTTCAGTCTGGAGAAGAGAAGGCTCAGGGGGGACTTCATGACAGCCTACAATTACATAAGAGGGCCACATCAGGACCTGGGAGAACGCCTGTTAACCAGAGATCCCTGACTGATAACAATGTCTAATGGCCAGAAACTCCAGAAAGGCTGATTTAGACTAGACATAAGAAAAAAGTTATTTATGGTGCATGTGTCCAGGGTCTGGAACAAACTCCTCCCAGATGTAGTGCAAGCACCTACTCTGGACTCTTTCCAAAAAATGTCTGGGTATTTTTCTTGCTGGGATCACTTGATCCCAGCTGACTTCCTGTGTATGGTGTGGGAACTGGACTCAATGATCTCAGAAGTTCCCTTCCAGCCCCTAATGTATATGAAACTTATGAAATCTATGAAATTTATAGTCCTTCAAAAGGGCAAGCCCTCCCAGACACCAGCCTGATTTTGGTGTGGAAAAAAAAAACCCAGACGCTCTAGCACCATTGGAAAAGATCACAAAAAGAAGGTGGGAAAGTTTGCAAAGTTCCTGGGTTTGTGTGCGAGCAAAGAAGGTCTTAAACCCCATGCTGCCCTCCTACCCACAGCCTCACTTTGATGTTTCAAAACAAAGGAGACGGTGCCAAGCACCTAGCTGGAAAAGAGTGCAAAAGGAATGCTGAGAAAGTGCATTTGAAAAGTATCCATCTAGGGGAAATGCAAGGGTTGTGAAGGGTGAGTCAAAAAGCGTCCCCACCACACACTGTAGGCAGACCCAAGGCGGAAGGCAATAGCCCCTGTGGGTGACTTTGCAAAGTGACTGGTGGCTTGCCAAAAAGCGAGCCAGGCTCCTAGGGGATGACACATCACTTCCTTCTCCCAACTAAGCGGGGTGAACTCAGAAGCAATATTGCAGAGTGGGTGCTGCCTTTGCAAAATGCTGATGTGCAGGACAGCACTTGTGTTGAGACCCACCCAAGAAGCTCCCCTGTTTACCTCTGGAGCCTCCCTGTGTACCGCTGCAGGAGAGATTGCCAACCCCTCCCCCCCACACTCCATACAGCAAGTGGCAGGAAAAATTAACAGAAAATGAACCCAAACAATGAACAAAATCCATCTTCCCAATCAAGCAGTGTAAGGATGGATATGGAGGCAGACACAGAAAGCCAGAAAACTATGAGGTTTTATTGTTTGGAACACACTATTTTTAGAAGTTACTTGGGCTTCTTTGCCTTCACCCCACCATGGCCCTGATCTGCCCCTGTCTCCCTGAAACACAGTGGTGCCCTCCTGGCCCTACTGGCAGTCATACTGTGACCCCACTGAGTTAGGGGGAACAGGCTCAGCTATAATTCTCCTTCTGGTTTTTTTCATGCATAGAGCCTAGCCCAGCAGACTGAGTTTTCCATTTTGGGCATGGTACCCATTTAAGAGGTACCTGAGGCACACTCTGAAAGGCATCACTGAAATTTTCCTGTGACCCCTGTAATTCAACACAGTATTCATGAACATGTCTTTCAAATTTCACATGGTGTTTCACACTTTCTCAAGGATGGTATCATCCTTACACAGTGACTCAAGCAGTTTGTCCTGCCAGGCATCTGCACATGCCAATCTGGCTGGTGAGGTCTCCACCAAAATCTCGAGTGAGCTTTCAAGGGACTATCACTGCCTGGTGCAAAAATACCTGCAGCGCTCTGCTGTAGTATGATCTGGGGGCCATTCCGGGTGGCCATGGGTGGTGGTGGCTGATAAGGAAAAAAGCAATGGTTACCTTCCCCACAAGAGGAGGAAAGTACACGCCCCCACCCCCACCCCCACCCTCATGCAGTGCAGAAAATTCTGGCATGCACAGAAACAGACCCCGCAACAGAGGGACACTACTTGTACTGCCCAAAACTTATAAGTACCCACTTCAGAAACACATCCACTGCTGCCACTGTCTTTGCTAGCTGCAAAAAAATTAAACAAATAATTAGTTTGGTGTCTGTTACATTATGAGCTATCCAACCCACCATGCACTACCACTGAAAGAACATAGTGATCCACTCACAGTAACACATTAACTTCTCCCCCTCCACCCAGCCCCTCCCCCAAACCCAACCAACACAAACCCAGTCATTTCCTGGTAGTGGCAAGAGGCAAATTACAAGAGACGTATATGGTCCAGCATGTTATGGGGTCTTGGTAGCAGTAGATGTATCAGCCTCATGGGTTTCTTCCTGACACTTCACCTCCTCCACTTCATCATCTGTGCTAGACTGTGGAATGGAGAGGAAAACTGACACTAATTGTATGATGACCTACAGTTCTTCCTACCAGTCATGGTCATCAGGGAGCAGGGAGCAGTCTGCACAGAGTTGAGATATGCTCATGGTTTCACCCTCAGGAGGGGCTGCTGCTGCCTCCTCTTCCTCCTCCTGCCCAAACCTGGTGCTGCAAGTCTCCATACCTGGGTTGTCGCCTGCATTCTTGGAGAAAATGATGGACAGCTTGTTGTAGAAGGGGGCGCAACCTGCCCCAGAATGAGTTTGTATCTTTGGCTCTGTAAAACACTGATCTCAGGGACTTGAATTTCCAATGGATCTGGGTCCAGTCATGATTGTGCACTTGCGTCTGCATGCCTTTTGTGATCTCAACATAAGCAGGCTTATTCCTCCTACTTTCCAGCCGATCTATGATCCTTTGCTTCAACCAAATGTCAATTAAGTCCTCCAGTTCTTCCTGGGTCCAGTTGGGTCCATGGGCATTGGAGGTATGTGACTCCATGAGACCCCCCAACGACTAGGGAGACAATGGATTCATGCCATCTTGCATCACCTGCACACATTGCTTGTCAACAGCTTTATTAAAAATGGAGACAGCTTCAGGCGAGCTCCCCAAAAACCTGTGGAGCAGCAGTGAACATTAATTTTTCCTGTATTTCTACACCTTGGTTTATCCTCATTAACATTTACCACACCTTTGTCCCTCCTTTGTCCCACCCTTAGTCCTTCCTATTTTAAGCTCTGCCTCTGTTTATTATTTGTTTCATTACCATGGAATTGCCTGTGTATTTCACTTATTTTCATATCTGTTTGCTGAGTGCATGCCTAAAACCCTGACTCCGCTTCTTCAATCACTTGGGCGGACTTTGACCAAAGGCCTGGAAGCTTGAGGAGACCTCTTTAAAAATCAACATTCACCTTTTTGCATATGTTTACCTTGGATTCTGTTACCAGTTATGTGTTGTCTTTCACATTCCAGTCTGTTTTTCAGTCCCACGTTGTACCATCTCCACATTCCTAAGACTTCACCTCATTCACAGCACACAAAATTACACAGGCTCACTTGCTGCTTTTTTTCAGAAAATGGTTGATGCAGTTAGGATGGTTACTTAGCATAAGCAAATGGCTAGCTTAGCATAAGCATTCATAAGCAAAATCAGCTTTATATTCTAACAATAGCCTGTGGTTTGCATCCTGTCTCTTTTACACAATGACCTATATATCTTACAACACTACTATATTGTTAGGAAAATGCTTGCCTAAGCATCTTGCAATGTTACTTTTAACATACCATTCTGCCTTGTGGTTAGCAGCTTGCTAGGCCACAGGTTATAGCCTTTTATTCAGCTGCAAATTCAATGCTTCCAAAGATCTAAATACTGTCACCCTAACAGTATCAGCCTCCTGGGATGTCAGCGCCATACTGCTGGCCTTTGAATTTCTGATGCATGGTGAAGCAGTTTGTGGTCAACAGCACAAGTGATTTGTGAGAGGGGGCTGGTGAAATTTGGGGTGGGGGTGCCTTTATACTTGGGCTGTGCTTGCATGATGTTCTTGGAAAATTCCAAGGATTGTGAAGTCATTACCTGTAAGTGTTAAAACACCCAAAGGTGATGAATCACTTGGTTTACCAACAAAGACCTGGTGATGGGGTTGAGCATGGGATAAATAAGGCCATTGTACTTTTGGCTGCTCAATGGCCTAGAATGTTTCAAAAATTGATACCTACCTGTCTGATTGTGCAACAAAATTTTATTACAGAAGGACAGCCTGCTTTCCCTGAAGTGGCAAAAGTTTTGAGTAGCCTACATTACCAGGAGTGGAGTAGGCAAAACATTTTATTTTTGCAAGTTTGATTACATCAGAACACCAGTGGCTACTAATATCAGGATGAAACAATGTGCAAAAACCCCAATGCCCTGGGGTGACTTGTTGAAAAAGCAGCTACTCCAAGCTCCAGACCACAGACCATCCTACAGTCCCTGCCCCCTGCTTGGTGCAGACTGGTGAGAAGTTGTTGATGGAGAGGGAAAAAATGGAGAATGACGATGAAATGCATGACGATGAGGAACAATACAGTAAAGAGTCCTCCGACATTGAGTATATGGAGGACATGGCTGAGCAGGAGGAGAAGGAGGCAGTACTGCTTTTGCAAATGCTGTTTACCTGGGGATTACTGCTGCATCACTTGAGAAGGATAAGAATGATGATAGAGGAATCAGTGGCAAAGTGTGTTCTTGCTTTAACAGCAATAAGACTAAGAAGATGAAGCTACAGGTACTCAGAGGATTGGGAATACACAGAGGAAAGTGAATAAGTGGAATATGACTGGGCTCTGTCGAAAAACCTGAGGAGGACCAGAATCCACATGGTGTGGGCCCATGAAAGCAGCTTGGACTGGTGGAAGTTGTCATAACCTAAAGGTATGATTTTGTGTGTGCTTCGGCACTAGAATTATCCCCGCCAAATTACAGCTTCGTTGCACGGTAGAGTTTTCTGCTGCAGAGGAGAACCCCGGTGCAAGCAAGAGTTTCCCGCCAATTTGTGGCTTCCTTTGCAGAGTG
>NW_005842635.1:200656-209056 GCF_000455745.1 Alligator sinensis
GGCTAACAATTGGCCTGTTAGCCATATAAGAGGCTTGAGCGGTTTCCGCCCAAGCTGAAGAGGACTCCACATCCATCTCGTGGGGACTCTGGGTACACAGCAGGGTAATAGAAACCCTGTGTGAGATTCAGAGGAGTTTGGCGACCTGATCCATCGCCCACCTCTTCCTGTCTTCGAGTGATAAATTTTATAAGACGTATCTACGAAGTTCCATTTCAGTGGCACGCTTGTCCAGGGCATCTGGAGCTCTGTTTCCGTGGAGCCTAGCAAACTCCATGTGATCGTTCGTGTTTTTTTTGTCTGTAACTGCAACTCAAGCAAGTTTTCCAGCCTGCACCACAACCATCTCCGGTGTAAGTAAACAATCTTTAAATCTACCGCTACGAGTCTGTGCCTAATTCTAGCTTGACGCGCACCCTTTCCGACCCCGCGTGCCCGGGCTGCTGGCCACAGCCCATGCAGAGCACAAAAAAGGGCTCGGCTCGTGCCCAGCCTGCACAGAAGTGATTCATGATGATGACTTGGAATGACCAGCAGTGGCTGAAGATGTTCTGAATGGAAAGGGAGACATTCAATCATATTGTCTCGATGCTGGACTCATCATGGACTCAATATAGACAGTGGAATTCTGACACTCTACAACCTCCCATCTCACTCCCCAGGTACCTCTCCACTTTTACCTGCACTGCTACATCCTCCTTCACCCCTTCCCCACAGCCTGTCCATCACCCCCTGATGCCTCCCTTTCCATTTTCACTGACTGGCTTTCTTGCCTCCATTGCATGCCAGCTTCTGGCTTCTTTATTGTTCTTTCCACCCAGGAAGAGCACACACACAGACCAACTGCAAGTGCTTCCTCATCCTGACAAAGGGACTTCCAACCCAAAAGCTGTCATCCTATGAAGCTAGGCTGAACTCACCTGGAGCCTTACAACTCCACTGCAACCAGCAAGACTCATGCCTATCAAAGATATGACAGGTCTGGGCTTTCCCCAGTCAGGACTGCGTGTGTGTGTGGTAGATGGATGTTATCATGCCTCTTCTCCACCTTTCACCAAGGGGACCCTCACCCCTGGCATTTCCTGGGGCTGCCGTGATACCAGCAATCCCATGAGACCTTCCTGACCCTGGCAAAGTGTAGTTTTAGTGCTCATGCCCCAGATGTGGGGCTCCCTCCTTCCCCATAGCCCCAGTCCATACCTCCAAGTTCATCCTGGCACAGGAGCTCAGCAAGGACATATTCTTCCCATGCTGGCTGGTGAAGCAGTGAGTGATGCCTCCAGCTCTGAGAGCAGGGCATTCAATGGCTTTTAAAAAATGAAAAAAGGAAATAGGTGCAGATGGAGTGAGGAGGTTGACATTAACTTCATCTGTACTTGGAGCTTGGGGAACCCAAGCAGCGGGAGGCTCACCTTCAGGAACACCAGCTGCTCCACCAAACTAGGATCCAAGCAGTTGTGGTGGAGTGTCAGTCCATCACCAGCAATTCTGAACACTCTCTCATTCTGAACACTGGCTTGGGGACAGGACAGGTGTTGGCAGACAACCGTGGCCAGATGCAGCCACATTTGGTTGCAGCATGCCTAGTAGGCCAAGGGGTTCCACGGCAGTGGCTCCTTATCCTCAGCAAAATAGGCAGCCATCAAGGTCTGAGCGCTACCTGCATGATGGTTGGGTCTGGTGCCTTTGGACCCCACCATGGCAGCCATGCCCTCGGCCCACATTGGGAGTACCTGTGATGGAGGGGGAGACTGGATGTTGAATAGCATGCTAGCATGGGAGAGTGGATCCCTCTCTTCCATGCCCCCCTGCCTCATCCATTGTGCCTCCCTAACTCTTCACCAGCACCTCCGTGCACTGATTCAGGCTTTGGCTGCTGCATACACTGCCATTCACCCTCAGGTCATACATGGCAGCCAGCACATGGACTATACTGGACCACAAGGGATCAAGCCATTTTCTGATGCCCTCCTTTAGCCACCTCACCAGTGCCTGCATGTCTGATGACAGTGACTTTCCCCATCCAGGAATATTGATCCCCTGGAAGCTCTGCATTTGGCCCCAGATCACTGGGATTGAAAGGGACCTCAGGGAAAAATCACAGTCACTGGCACAGTCAATAAGAGAGTAGTCTTTCTCTTCTCTTCCCACTTTTTCTTCCTCACTCTTCTTACTTTCTGTTTCCCTGAAGGCAAGCCCAGCTTGAACTTCAAAACTCAAAATGTTTCAAAACTTTCAAAAAGTTTTGACTGACCTCATTTATTTTTAAGGCTATTTCAAACCCCTCCATTTCATTTTGATTTTGCTATTTTGAACTCAAAACAAGTCAAAACAGCATCAAAAGGAAAGAGCTGGTGAAATTTTGCACAGCCCTACTGCCTACCCGCTAAAGCCCTGGTTCATGAAGACTTATGGAGGGAACATCTCCAACCTGCAGAAGCTGGTTTTTAACTACCATCTGAGCAGTTGCAGGATGGCCGTGGAATGTGCATTTGGCTGACTGAAAGGACAATAGAGGGTGCTTATGTGCCGGCTCAAGATGGAGCCAGAAAATATCATGACCTTTGTAGTGGCAGTGTGAGTGCTGCACAATATCTGTGAAAGCCATGGAGAGGTTTGCAAGGAGTCATAGCCCAGCTTGAACTTCAAAACTCAAAATGTTTCAAAACTTTCAAAAAGTTTTGACTGACCTCATTTATTTTTAAGGCTATTTCAAACCCCTCCATTTCATTTTGATTTTGCTATTTTGAACTCAAAACAAGTCAAAACAGCATCAAAAGGAAAGAGCTGGTGAAATTTTGCACAGCCCTACTGCCTACCCGCTAAAGCCCTGGTTCATGAAGACTTATGGAGGGAACATCTCCAACCTGCAGAAGCTGGTTTTTAACTACCATCTGAGCAGTTGCAGGATGGCCGTGGAATGTGCATTTGGCTGACTGAAAGGACAATAGAGGGTGCTTATGTGCCGGCTCAAGATGGAGCCAGAAAATATCATGACCTTTGTAGTGGCAGTGTGAGTGCTGCACAATATCTGTGAAAGCCATGGAGAGGTTTGCAAGGAGTCATAGGAAGAAGAAGCACAACAGGCAGTAGGCAGACAACAAAGACGTGTCCAGGCAGCAGTAGCACAGGGACTGAGGATAAATCCTCAAGGAGAGGCTGGTTGGGTGGCCCTTGTGAATGATTGTTGGGCAGTATATATTGCTGACAACAACACCTAGGTGTGCTTTGTTCTTTCTCTTGGATATGTTAAAATAAACTAATTTACATTTTAAATGTGTGTGTATACAAAGATGTGCGATGTTGCGGGTGGGGGGTAGAAGGGAGGACTGTCAGGGGAGTGGAGAGGAAATGTGGACTGGGCTAGGGGTTTTCTGCTTCCAGACTGTGAGTGGTTTGAGGGAGGGGGGCATTATGCACTGTCACCTACATCTGAATAATCCCACCCCGCCCTGCCATGGGCAAGAAGGTTAACTATAGCTCTTTGTGTGCTAGGCAGATGGGGGCCAAGCTGAACAGCAAGCAACATTTTCAAAAACATTTCAAAAAAATTATAAAACATTTCACAACACACCTCCAAAAGCCATATGTCACACTACACAAACAGATTGATGGTGGAACCTGGGCAGGGAACAGGAGGGTTCCAGTGGAAGCTCCCATTGGAAGCTGTATGAAGATCAATGAGCTTGGGAATGCTTGGAAATGTAGTCCAAAAAAACCAAAACAAACAAACAAACAAAAAAGTCAGAAGAGCTTTCCAGCTCACTGCCATCACCAACATTGACAGCAATCACCAATCAACAGGGTGGCAACAAACACCTACCCACCCGCTAATCTAAACCTTGAACATTTGATGATATCATAGAAGTTATACAGTAAATAAAAGAAAAAGCACATATATTTGTAACATGGTGGGTTGGGAAAGGAACGGGAGGGGAGGATTCACATGGCTTATCTTTGGAATGGGGACTGCAATGGGATCTTTGGGATTGCGTACTGATGGAGAGAGACCAGACCAACCAACTGAGCATAGGTGGGTACAACTGACAAGGTTTTGGGGGTGACTGTGCCCAGGGGAGACTCCCAATGAGAGGATGGAGTTGGGAGCGGGGACAGGGGAGGCCGGTTTACATGCGCCTCCTGCTGTAATACGTTAGGAAAGATATTACAGGAGGTAGATTGGTCTTTCACTCTCCCTACTGATATCTGTGGGGAATGACACAGGAGACTTAACTCACTCAAAAGTGCCACGTCATGCAAACATGAAAGCCGTGTCATGAAAACATAAATGCGCCACACCAAAAAAATAATAAGCTGCATAAAATTTTTCAGGTACTCGACATTAATGCCCAGTTCATCTACACATGCCCCAGGTAGCCTGTTCCAATACAGACTTGAAGAAAAATGCCCTGCATCAAAAATCCTGTCTAAAACTATCCCAAGCATGCAATTGTCCAATAAAAGATATCATCCACAATAATCATTGCCTGTATATATACTGTTTATATATGGGTCTACATGGTCTCTCTCTCTCTCTGGAATATGATACTCTCTTTTGGGTAAAAATACATATGCAAAGCCATGGGAGGCTTAGAGCTAGTATGAATTGGAGCCCCACTCAGTATTCTTAACATAGGAGAAATCACAGATATGAAAAAGGACCAGCTAGAGCACAGCTTGCCACTTGAGGGCTATTGCTGAACGTCTTAAACAGCCCTGCATCACATGAGAGGCTGCACCAAAAATTAACAGATCACAAATGTGGGTTTGACACCATTTTTGCCAACCTTCCTTTCCTCAGAAAAACTGAACCCAAATACCTAATGAGTTTGATATATATATTTTTAGAAAGATAAAACTTTAAGCAGTGAGACAGCTTACTTCAAAGATGAAGGCCTTAGCATGTCCAGAAAAGGGTGTGATATATCCAGGTAGACTGTTTATAAACACCATCCTATCTACTGCATTTGAAGGAGGAAAAAACAAAAACAAAAACAAAAACCACAAACACTTTCCAAGGCTGTGTATCAGGTTCTCCTTATCCAGCATTGAAAACATTTGTTGCACAAGGAAGAGTGTTTTCATCGAATAGAAAAGCTAAGGTAAGATTTAGAAGACAAATGGTTTATCATTCAGCACACTCCAGTCCTCTATTTAAAGCAACAATGCAAAATAGTCAGTCAAGTCAGTGTCCTGCTGAGCCATGAGCTCAGAAAACAACTGATGATTCATTCAAGAATTGTTGTATTGGGAAAAAAGTATTCTATTCTATCTATTCTATTCTTTCTCAAAAATCCATTTTTATTTTTTATTTCTTTCACTCTTTTCTGAATGATTGATATTTACTCTTTGCTGAGCTTCTGCTCTTTCTCTGTATTGTCTTGGTATTTTGCAAGCAGAACTAAATCTGGCAGGGATGAAAATGTTTTTCTAATATTTATAGACTTAACCACAAGCCTGTTGGAACAGTGTATCTAATGGAATACCTAAAACACAGTAAGTAACTTTCAAGAGCTGCAAAAACTGATTGCCTATTAATGGATTTGAAGAGTGGGAATCAGGGTTTTCAGTTGAAGGCCTGTGATTCTGAAATAGTCTCCATTTCACAGATCAAGAGGCTTTAGCGACCTTCTTCCAGGTGACTCTGGGCACGCCTACACATGGTTGGTACTGCCAAGTCATTAAATTCTTGCTTTAGCACATACTAAATGAGTATGCAGTTTCTGCCAGTAGTGTGCAGTCCTGGAGGTGCATGGGTCATCTTGAAGCCTACACCTCATGATTAGTGCCCATTGATGCTAAGTCACCACAGCAATGAGCTATGTTACTGTAGCTTGTTGCTATGGTGACATAGCATCTCATGCAGATGTGCCCAGTCAATACATTTGGTTTCTAGTTTGGTACTAGAGTACAGCTGGCATATATATATGGGAGCAAGGAAAATAATGACTGAGATAAAGACGTATTAAAGAAATGCTATAAAGAATCTGATCTAAATCTCAACTGAATTTCAAAACAAGAAAGTCTGTTTGGCAGAGATCCAATTGTGAATTTGCTGATTGACTCAGTGATAAATGATTCTATAAAGGCAGGAGTTCATTGATTAGAGGCAGATCTAAGAAGACCCGTGATGACAACAAAACATGAATTTGCCTATTAGATTCTGTGTTCCTACTATGAACTCTTCATTTTAGGGTGAAACTCAAAAGGAAAACAAATGATCAATATTGAAAGGCACAGCAGATACTTCACAAATTATCAGAATTCTGAGCAATGCATACATTGTTTAGATAAGGGAAGTGAATTTCAGATGCTGCATGAATTATTCTGAAGGCAGTGTGTCCAATAAAACTCACTTTCTTTTATTTTGGTCTACATTAAGCAAAAATCTTGTATGAACAGTGTACGTACACATTTTTTTTTCCTGCTATCCAAGTATTTTTGCTTGAGATTGTTGTGGCTACACAGCACAGCAATTTCCCTTCTAGATTCTGGTCAGATTCTTAATGGAGGACAATACTCTTGGGCTTGGGAGTCAAATGGAAGAATCCTAGTAACTTTAGTCTCCTCTTTCATCTCATCTTGTGTTTTCTTTTGAGTCGATGTTCATTTCGAAGGGTTTTAGGTAGTATAGAGAAACATTGACAAGTGCTATGGTTTTCATGGTTAAGAATGTAAAATGCTTCTTGGGAGAATATTATTTGATTCAGAAACAGAGCAATGAGGGAAATTGATGAGAACAGAGGCTGAAATCAGACACTTCAATATCCTTTTATGGAGCAGATTAATTTAGTGTTGTGTCAGTCTAAGCCTTGGTCAACTAGCATAATCTGAGCACATCTACATGAGATGCGTTACTGCCCACAAGAGCTAGTTACTATGCAGTAAGCATCCACATTTATATGTGCAGACACTTGCCACACAGTAATTGGCTGTAATCATGAGTAAATTTGCTACCTGCAAGTGCAGGTAGAAAATTTATTCATGAGTAGTTACTGTGCTGTTGAGCACATGTATATGCCTGACCAGGAGCAAATGTGTTCCTGGTCAGCTGGGCAGCAGGGGGTGAGAGATTGCTGCATGCCCCTGGGATCTGCCTGCTTCTGGGGCGGACCTTAGCAGGGACAAAGTCCCTCTGCCTCAGCATCAGGGACCTCCCAGGCCCTGCTCTGCAGTCATGGGGACAAGGCTGAGAGATCCTTATCTCCCAACCTGAATCCTGCAATTGTGGGGCTATTTCTGGAAGATCTTTATCTCCCAGCCAGAGTCCCATAGTCATGGGGCCCAGGCTGGAAGATCCTTCCCTTCCAGTGCCAACACCATGGCACTGGCAGCAGGCAGCTGCTGGGGTCAGGGAGCAATGTCCCAGCCCCCCCCCCAGACCATTGTCTCTTGGTCCCTGGCCTGGTCAAGGCTCCAGGCCTAGAACTCCCCCTGGCTTCTGCAGGGGCCTGTTGCAGGATTGCATGGAGTGAGAGCAGTCTGGTGCTAGGAGAAGCAAACTTGATCCCATGTTCCTGAATGTGTAGATACGTGCCCGGAAGAGTTTACTCTAGAGTAAAGTGCTCTCAGATTATTTGCCCATGTAGACATGCCTTCTGATGAGAAAAGCCATTGCTTCATACCTGGGATGATCAGTATTTTTGGAATCATGTTGGAGATGTGATGTATACACAGAAACAGAACCATGAGCTATTGACTTGCCCTTTCCATACCAGTCCCTCCTCAAAGTAGTTTCTATTAAACATTGTAACTTGATTTCTTCAGTATAGAGCTGTAACAGTTATTTAGGCCCAGATTCAACTCCTGTTGGTATCAGTGGCTGTGTTTACATGTGTGTTTAACTGCAGAGTAGACTAAATGGCTGAGGGGTGAAGTTTCACCATCTACTTGTTTAACACTGTTATTCCATAGTAAACTAATGTATGTGATTGCAGTAAATGAATTTATACCAACATAAGATAGTACTGTTGGGGACAGTACTATTTTTAAGTGAGGTAATTAGCTGTGATTAAATGCACTTGACCATGGGTGTAAATTGCACCCAGTCAGCCCAGCCAGCATGGGTCCGGATTCCTGCCAGCTGCCAACCCCCGACACAGTTCTTCATGTTCAGCATCATCATGCCCCAGACAGCCCCTCTGCTTCCCAAAACCACCACCTGGAGCCCAGGGGTGTCCCCTAGTGCCCCCAGCCCTGGTATAAACTGTTCTTCCCTGGCTCAAATTGCTGTTATCCTGGGTGCACATGTAAATGCTGCATCCAGGAATAGTTTACTTGGGCTTAAACTGATCTGGAGTTCAGTGCTTCAAATTAATTGCACATGTAGATGCACACAGTGGGCACATCCAGACGATCACACATGTGCCTCTTGCCCCGTCTCAAACCCCTTTGAGACAG
>NW_005842635.1:209087-210241 GCF_000455745.1 Alligator sinensis
GAAAGAGGCACCTGCAGGAATGAAAAAAATGTTCCCTGCACTGCAAACTTGCAGCACATGGAGAAAATTAGATCCCTGGATACCCAGGGGTGAAAAAAAACCTGCTCCACAGAACAGCGGAGCAAGGAGTCAGTCCTCCAGCCAGCCCTCCAGAAGAGATGCTCTGGTTGTGGCCAAAGCATCTCTTTGGTGCTCCTGCTGTCCTTGGCACTGTCCAAGGTAAGTAAGGAATGGAGAATGGGGGGGGGGGCGGCTTATGGGTGTGGGGGGTGGCAGTGGGATGTGGTGGGGCTTGGGGAGTGGAAGTGGGATGTGGAGAGGTTTGGGGAGTCCCCAGGGCTGGCAGGACCCAGCTGCACCTGGTACGTGGTTTCTGCATGCTGCACCAGGTTCTGCCACCAGGGAACCAGCCTGGCCAGGTGGCAGCGGGGCCCCAGGGCCAGCAGGACCCAGATGGGCCTGGCACATGGTCCCTGTGTGCTGCGCTGGGTCCTGCTGCCAGGGAATTGGCCCAGCCAGGTGGCACATGCAGCCCCAAGTCTGGTAGGACCTGGCTGGGCTCTGTGCATGTCCCCAAGAGCTGAGAGCTGGCAACAGTAGGCTTAAAGCACCCCACTACCAGTGCTGCTGTGAAAGGCTGCACCCTGTGGGGGCAAGGGGACCCACCCCTCCTGAGAAGCCCCAGCTATTGCCCCACACCTACCTACACACCAACCCACATCCCTTCACACACACCTACCTACCTTCCCCCACACCTCTTCCCACCCGCCTCCTGCAAACACCACATCCCCCATCACGCACCCATCATGGGTGAAGAAAACCAAAAGCACACATCAACACATATAGGTATTTAGAATTTATTTTTTCATGATGACAGAGACACTGGTAGGCCTCCAAATTGCTTTAACATTGTAAATATACCAATAAAGCATTGCCCAACTGATCGCTGTCTCTCTGTCTCTCTCTCTCTATAGATGTGTGTGTGTGTGTGTGTGTGTGTGTGTGTGTGTGTAGAGTGGTCTTTTGTTTTAATTGTGGAAGAACATTTAAGTCTTGACTTCAGGGAAGCCAACTTTGACAAGCTTAGGAGGCTTGTCAGTGAGGCCCTAAGGGACCACAACCCCAGGGGGAGGGGAGTCCAGGAAGAGTGGTTG
>NW_005842635.1:210597-220869 GCF_000455745.1 Alligator sinensis
TGCTGAACCAGATGGGGCAACTGACAACTGACACCCAGAAAAAAGCCAACCTATTAAATGGGTACTTTGCATTGGTCTTTCATCACTCCCATGGGATGCCCATACCCCCTATGGGACAGGGAGGTCTGTGTGAGGGAGATCCTCTGCCCTCCATCAATGCTGACCTCATGAAGGAACACTTTGAGAGGCTGGATACCTTCAAGTCAGTTGGCCCTGACAATCTACACCCCAGAGTACTCAGGGAGCTGGCGAGCATCATAACCCAGCCATTGGCATGGATCTTTGAGTACTCCTGGCACTCTGGTATAGTGCCCAAAGATTGAAGAAGGCCAATGTGGTGCCTATCTTCAAGAAAGGGAAGAAAGTGGATACGGCAAACTACAGGCTCATCAGCCTGACTTCTATCCCGGGGAAGATCTTAGAAAAGTTTATTAAAGAGCCCATCCTTAATGGACTGGCCGATGCCAACATCCTGAGGGACAGCCAGCACAGGTTTGTAGTGGGTAGGTCTCGCTTGACCAATCTTATTTCCTTTTATGACCAGGTGACCTATCACCTGGACAAGGGAGAAGAGATTGATGTCATATATCTTGACTTCAAAAAAGCTTTCGATCTGGTTTCCCATGATCACCTTTTGGCGAAACTGGTCAATTGTGGCCTTGGGTCCACCATGATCTGCTGGCTAGGAAATTGGCTCTGTGGTCAGACCCAGAGGGTGGGGTTTGATGGAAGTCAATCGTTGTGGTGCCCTGTGACCAGTGGGGTCCCCCAAGGCTCTGTCCTGGATCCATATTGTTCAACAACTTCATTAATGATGTAGACATCGGAGTCAGAAATGAACTGGACAAGTTCACTGATGACATCAAACATTGGGGTAAAGCATCCACACCTGGAGACAGGAGGGTGATCCAGGATGACTAGGACAGGCTCAGCAAGTGGGTGGATAAGAACCTCATGGTGTTTAACACTGAAAAATGCAAGCTTCTCCACCTTGGGAGGATAAACCTGCAGCATCCTTATAGGCTCAGCAGTGCTACACTGGTGAGTACTATGGAAGAAAGAGACTTGGAGGTCATCATTGACCACAAGATGAACATGAGCCTGCAATGTGATGCTGCAGCTAGTAAAGCAACCAAAACACTGGCTTGCATCCATAGATGCTTCTCAAGCAAATCCCGGGACATCATTCTCCCCTTGCACTCAGCCTTGGTGAGGCCGCAGCTGGAGTACTGCATCCATTTTTGGGCCCCACAATTAAAAAAGGATGTGGAGAAGCTTGAGAGAGTCCAGAGAAGAGCCACATGCATGACCAGAGGTCAGGAAAACAGACCGTATGATGACAGGCTGAGATCTATGAGTCTCTTTAGCCTGGAAAAGCACAAGCTCAAGGGTGACCTGATGGCCACCTATAAGTTTATCAGGGGTGACCATCAGTATCTGGGGGAATGGTTGTTCACCAGAGCACCCCAATGGATGACAAGGTCAAATGGTTATAAACTAATGCAAGACCATTTCAGGCTGGACAAAAGGAAGAATTTATTTACTCTCTGAGCCCCCAAGGTCTGGAATAGCCTGTCATTGGAGATGGTTCAAACACCTACATTGAACACCTTTAAGAGTAAATTGGATGCTTATCTTGCTGGGATCCTATGACCCCAGATGACTTCCTGCCCTTCGGGTGAAGGGCTGGACTCAATGATCTTCCGAGGTCCCTTTCAGCCATAATGTCTATGAAATCTATGAAACATGGATTCTAGGGTGTTTTTAAAAATTGATTTGGGATGCTGCTGCAGCAGTCCAGCTGGCACCAGCGGTAGTGTCCAGGGGCATCTCACCCACCCATGGTTTAATTTGTTGAGGTCTAACTAGTATTTGTAACAAGCAAATCTTTGTTTTCATAATAGCACAAGGTACATGCTTGATGTGTTCTTTCTATTGTTGCCCTGGGGGGTCAGGCCAACTCTCAGGATCTCAATATTGCGCTGTTAAACAGGAGGGTGTGACACAATTGCACATTTACAAAAAACACACAAATCAATTAGGTGCATACACATACCCACTACCAGCCTAGGCACATACACATCCAAACCAGGCTAGGTACATGCATACTTATCACCAATTCAGGCACATACACTATACACCCCAAAAGTTAGACACCAATCACTAATTTGTATATCATGCACACAATGCCTATACACACACACACACACACACACACACGCAACTCAGATACACACATGTTCAAAATAACCAGTCTAGGTTCATGCACACCTATCACCAGTTTAAGCCTGTACATGCTACACACACCACATTTAGACAGAATTATTTACCAGTTACCTACACCTGCAAATCCAATACACATACATGGATTACTAATTCATATACCACACACACAATGATATCTATATAAGTATATATATATATGTATTCACTAATTCACACACATACCACCCACTACACATACACACAGGTGAGTTCCTAAATTGGGTGTTATGATGTGTATGTATGTATCTGCTTGGTGTACTTGGGATACCTGGGGAAAGGTTAAGGTAAGAAAGTAGAAGTGTAGGAAGTTAAAATTACCAGGCCGGGATTAGACGCAGTAGACTATAGGGCCCTGGGCTGAAGAACTGAGGCTGAGGGTAACTTTAAGTTAATTGATCTTAACTGATTAAAAGACAATTACCAAAGTCTGAAGAACAGAGAAGCATGCCGGCACAGAGTCTGGGACTGGAGCCAGAGCTATGGGGGAGCTGAAAATGTAGGTAGGGAGAGGGAGAAATGGGACCAAGGGAATGTGTGGGTGTTAAAAGTGGGGCTCTGGGTGTGGGGAGCCAGAGGATGGCTCTGGGGCAGCTAGAGAAGTTGCAGGAAGTGGCAATAGGTGCTGGAAGCTGGAGCAAACTACAGGACAGCTAATAGGAGCTGGGAAGCTGCGGGGGGATGGGAGGATTACAGAAGGTGAGGGGGAAACCTGAAAACAGAGACAGACAGCAGAAAATCACAGGAAAAGCAGCAGGTGGCAGGGCAGCAAATAACAGTGGTTTTATTGAACAGGGGAGATGGTGACACAATGTCAAATTGGTTCCCTTGCACTCACACACACACACCCATACACAATGGCAGCAGGGGTTAAAGAGGCTTGATGCAGGTGCTGAAGTCCACTGAAGTCCAGGAGGAGAGAGAGGGAGACAGAGAGAGAGTCCAAATTGTAGGAGGAGGTGTGCAGGTAATATCTACCTATCCAGGCTGGAAGGGGTCCTGTCTAGCAGGTGTTGTCCAAAGGAGGGTCACTGGTAGGGCCTCTGGGTGGATAGGTGGTGTGGCATGGTGCTGGTCCAGATGGAAATGGCATTCCCACTGGGTTTTTTCTTCACTGCCCCTTTTTATAGGGGCAGACCTTGTGTGACCCTAGTGACAGGAGGCATGCCCAGGGAAGGGTCAGCTCCTGGTGTACTAAGCATATGTGCTCTATGCAGGGATTTGCAGTTTCGGGTGTCTGTAATGGTGAGTGTTGCTGGTTTTGCAGGGTCTTTTGTCTTTCAAATGCTGGTCTTGGCTCAGTTTCTGGGTGAGGTCTGTGGTTCCTGGGTGAATCAATGTGAGGTGATGGCCCAGTCATTACAGGCCATTCAATAGAGGCCTGCTACCATTGTATTCCAATCATTTCCAATCGCATTCATTCATCAGGGAACCAATTTTCATGGGAGGGGCACGTGACTCATACAGTTGCAACACGGGATGCCCAGGCAGAGGACAGAAGATGAAGGCTTGCCTTATAAAATGGAAACTTGACATGACTTTGGTTCACTACAAACACAGGCCTAAACTATACAATATCCATGTGAAACAATAAAAAATCAATACGAAAATGATAATAATACAATATACAGCAGTAAAAATCAATACAAACCTAATCATTATACAATATGAAACAGTGGATATCCAAAACCAAAAACTTGCTACCAAAATAAAAATGTTTAAACTTATTCTGAATCTGAGCTCACTTATACTTATCTATAGGAAATAGAGAGGGAGAGAAAAAGTCAGAAATAGTTGGGGAAGGGGAGGGAATGCATTTTAAAATAAATACAAAAAACAAACAAAAAAATCCAAACCTGGGGAGTTTGCTACACTATATCCCATTTCATAAGACCACTACATATATGTTTGCCCCAGTATAATTGCTCTTACCCGTGTAAGGAATGAGCAAACACATGATGTACTGGTGTAGAGCTAGTTTGGGGAAAAATCAGGAGTAAAACTTCTTTTGTATGAGTTACACTAGTGACTATAGGGCTAGTGACTACATATATCTATTTCTATCCCTGGGTAACAGAGCAAAAAACTGTTGACTTTATAGGGAAGGCATCTAACAGCATTAAACATGGCAGCTACACAGGAAAGAGATGGTTGCCTTTTCCTTTCACACATCAGTGAAACTTCTGTTATTGTACAACATTAATCTAAGTTACACCAGTGTTGTTTGCTGGGCCCACAGGCAGGTAACTGTTAACAGTGGGAGTTGTGTGATTTATTTACTGCATATGGTTCTCCAGCTGCATGACTCATTGTGGTGCTGGGGAAAACATAGGTACATTTCTGTGTGGGGAAAAAAAAACCCTTCAAGTCTTTCCTTACAATGAGAGCTCCAGCGTGGCTTTTTTCTTCTTTTTTCTCATGACTTTTGTTTTTAGCACTGTCTTCCTTTTTACTGTCACCAGAGGCTATCATCACACTCTTTGATTGCCTTTCTGCTTACTCCACAAAGATTGAGGACCTCTTTCCAATCCATTCTGTGTCCCAATTTACCCAGGGAAGTGTATGTAAATTAGAATACCTTTGGCACTCAGGCAGTGTGCTTTAGGTAACTGACTTTTAACAAGCCACAGAGGAGATACTGATTGAACCAGTAGCTAACCTATATTAACAATGTTTTAAGGAATAAAGTAGAATACAGAAAAAATATCTTAATTCTAAAACAAGTGAACTCTTTCTATTGCCAAGATTAATCAGACAAAGAGGGGAAGTGGTTTCTTTTTTAAAGAAAACAATAGAAAAGAGAAAATCACTGGGTTGTAAGATTCCTCTTAGCTAATAGGGTGTCACTTAACCTGGATCCAAACAGTTTAGGCAACATAAAGCATGTCTTTAATCTGTTCCTGGGTAGCTGTGCAGCCAGGCTGTAGCACAGTGGTTCTCAAATGTTTTTACTGGTATCATTTTAAGAAAGATATTCTCACTCAGACCTTCCCAAACCCATGTATGGATGCAGTAACTAAAGAAATTTGCTGAAATTTGATCAGTGTACCTGCACTTCACTTTCTACTCACCCCTCTCATGTTTATGCTGGTTGATGATTACTCATTGATGCAGCATGGAATGGCCATTTTGAAGTACTGGGTGTAGCCTCATCTGCATCTCATGGCCTCCTAAATGAAGAGATAAAAAGGCAACAAGCAGCTCACTTGGAAAGGGTTATTGGAGACACTGGGGTGATTTTAGGAAAGAATTCTAGCTTAGGGAGCTTTTTTGGCAATAAACTTTCCATATCAGACTTTGGTTAGAGCTGGGATTTTCTGAGGGAGAGCCTACTAGGGGGGATGAGGTGACAAAGTCTGCTTAACCTGTTCTGAATATCAGTCTGTTTGACCAACAATAATGAGGACAAAATACTGATACTATTAGAAGCTTCTATGATGCAACTAACTGATGAACTGGCTAGGAGAGGTTATCTGAGTGGGGACCCTGAGGCAAAGATGGATGCTGTCTGATTCTGAGTTAGAGAAGACCTTGCCATTACCTTTGTAGGAGACTGCAGTTATTAGCACTGACTTTTCTGACATTGCTTTGAGCTTCCCACTGCAGTAATCACCCAGGTTCCTTTGCAGCCGGACAGTATCCTCATGTATGTGTTATCCCTTTCAGTTTTCCAGCAGATTTGATTATATCAAAGAAAAAACACAACAGAATCATGCAGGACACAGTGGGGTTCTTGACCTTTTTGATTAACTAATTGTACATAAAATACTACTGCATAGAAATGCTTAGTGTAACCTCTATTTCTGGAGTTCAGTAACAAAAATGCCCTATATTGGGCTTTGATTTATCAAAAAATATTATTGTTGAGGGAAAAGCAAAGTTACCAATGTCTCTGTCCTCATCCTTTACTTTCCTCCCCTGCTCCCCCCCACCACACATGCATTTAATTTTTCTTTAACATAAAGGTAAGTTGAAGTTAAGTGATTTGCTGGAGGTCATAGAACTTGCATGGGAAATGAGAGAGAGAGAGAGAGTGTAATTGGGGGAAGGGGGTAACTAGGGCAGCAACCTCTGGGAGGGCCTCTTGGGTGGACAGCCTGCAAAAATAGGTACTAATGATAATGCAAGAGCTGGTACTCCCCATAACTGAAACTGCCAAGAGTGTAGAGCTGCCTATTACACCTCTGGAAATGAGGGTTTCCAAACAGACTCCTAGCATCTGAGTGCTTTGTGGTTAAGGCTGAAAATTCCAATGAGTCAATGCTAGGACTGGGAACAAACTTTGGAACTCCTCAAGCTATTTCTTCCTTCTACGCTGTTGCTATGAGCAGCAAGGGAATGTGTCTGATACAGCCTGAAAATACTAAAACACTGTCATATATTTTTCCTTAGCCAGAGCTCTAAGGTACAACCAATGATATAACAGGCTTACTGACCATTGTTTGTCTTCTAAGCCTTCAGGCTAGGTAAAGGTATTCAAAAAGTCTGAGGCAGAAATTATCTAATTTATGTAATTTTCTGTAAGAGGTATAGTTAAATTGGTAGGAAACAGAACACTCTCACCCCAGGAGGGGTGTGGAGGGGATCTTAGACTGAATTCCTCCATTTTTAAAATCGGTCTGTGTATGCTGACCTTGTGTTCTGCTACAGCTATAGACCAGTTCTGATCACTTATACCTGTAAAAGTATAATGTTTGTACCTGGCCACATTGTTTTTCACAGGGATGATTCTGAGCCTTTCCTCCAAGTACTGTTATTTATATTTACATGCTAACAAGACTGGTGCTACCAAAAACCTAGCCAGATCAGCCAACAGTAACAAAATATGGCCCTTTTCACCACTATTCCTTACCTGATAGATAAGAGGTAGGGATGTACAAAATGTCACCAACACTTTTGTTTTGACACCGTTTTGACCTGTTTCAAGGTTGAAACAGCAAAATCAAAAATGGAACAGCTATGGTTGAAACAGACTCAAAACAAAACGAGGCAAGTTGAAATGTTTTGCCATTTTGACACTGTTTCAACGTTTCACCCATAGGCTATAATGGGGAATGTTGAAACAGCCTATCACTTTGTTATTTCTGGCCAGATCTGGATGAAACTTGCAGGAATGGTAGCCTGTGGGCATGAAGCATGCCAAGTTCCACAAACATAGGAGCAGGGGTTCAGAGAAAGTGTACCCCTAAGCCTTGAGAACCAAACTTGTGCTATGTGTGTGTGTTAAGTCACAGTGGGTTGAAAAGTTCAGACTTGATAGCCCCTGCTGAGGCTTGCCATGTTTCAAGGATATAGGTGTAAGGGGTTTGGAGAAAGTGCACCACAAACTCTTGAAAGCAAAACTCATGTCACGTGTATGTGTTAAGCAAGGTCAAAACTGCAGGGATAGTAGCCCCTGTGGAGGCCACAAAGCCTGCCATGCTTCAAGGAGATAGGTGAATGGGGTTTGGGGATAATGTACCCCAAATTCTTGAAAGCAAAACTCATGTCACGCCACAGTGGGATCAAAACTTCAAGAATGGTAGCCCCTGTGGAGGCCATAAAGTCTGGCAAGTGTTAAAGAGATAGGTGAGCAGTTTGGTGGAAACTGCACCTCAAGCTAAAGACAAGAAAAAATCATGACATTGGTGACACTGTGTGTGTTAAGGTGCAGCAGGGTGAAAGCTGCAGACCTGCTAGCCCCTGCTGAGGCCACAAAGTCTGCCAGCTCTCAAGGAGATAGGTGCAGGGGTTCTGGGTTCTGGGGCCCTGCCCCTCTAGATGCTGACAGGCAAAACTCATGTCATGGGTACTTGTGAAATTTTGTCCATCTTAGGGCATGGGGGGAGGGGGGAACTACTGAAGGCTTGGCTGCTAGGTCCTGCTGCATCCATGAGGTTATGAGGCCTAACACCCCTAGCTGCTGACAAGCAAAACTCGTGACATGGGTGCTTGTGCAACTGATGCCTCTCATCAGGCAGCAGGTCTGAAGATCCCCCATCACTTGCCACCATAGACCTGGGGGTAATAATTTCCCACAGTATGAAAATGAGCCAGCAGTGCACTGATGTAGCCAGCAGGGCCAACAATACACCAGCATGCATCAGTTGATGCATCTCCAGCAAAGCCATTGCAAAGAAGTGATTCTCCTGCTGTACTCAGCTCTACTCAGCATTGGTGAGACCGCAGCTGGAGTACTGCATCCAGTTCTGGGCTCTGTACCTTAACAAGGGCATGGTAAAGCTTGAAAGAATCCAGAGAAGGGCTACCCATAGGATCAGAGACTTGCACGGCAAGCCATATGAGGAAACACTGAGGAACCTGGGACTCTTTGGCCTGAAAAAGAGAAGGTTGAGAGGGGACTTGGTAGCAGCTTACTGCTATAATAGAAGCATACATCTAGGGCTCGGTGCACAACTGTTCACCAGGGCACCCTTGGGGAAAACTAGTAGTAATGGTCACAGTTTGGACACCCTAGTTGTGAAGTAGTTTTTCCTAATGTTGAGCCTGAAATGAGCCTGAAATGATCTTCCAGGTGTTTGTGAACAGAATGGTCATTTCTGTTCCACGCCTGGACCCCAGACTCCCGGTGTAAGTGAGGATTGGATCCTGATCAAGGGACTTTCCCCAGTAATCCCCCTGACAGTGTCAAACGGGGATGCCTGACTGCTGGAATCACTTGGCACGCACCTGGCATTAAGAGACTATCGATAAGTTGCCAACCCATGTCTGTCTATCTGTTGTTTTGAACAGCCCAGTGACTAATACCCTCGCAGTGCCCAGTTGGCAACAGATTGATCTATCTGTTGTTATTATCTCTTGTTATTATTTACTATTAGCTCTTTAATACCACATGGTCTGCTTATCACATTTATCTTTATGTTAACTGTTGTGTGTATAAGCTATAACAAATTTGCCTTTATTTCACTCCCAACATTGCCTCCTTGATCCGAAACTGAATCAAACAGCCTGGTTGGCCTGTGATAAAACTGATACACTCATAGTGCCCAGCTGGCCTGTGAGACTTATAGCCTGAAAAAAATATTGCAGGGTCAACATTTACAATACACACAACTGTGGAAAAATCCCTCTGTCCTCTGGTGTGGTTGCTACACAACACCCACACTACTCCCTTCTCCTGAGATATGGCTATTGTTAGTTTGGAGTCATCTCCTGGATAAATACTGTGCAGTGTGAGAAATGAAAGATGGAAGCCTAAGGATGGTATTAGTGCACACAGTTGTAAGAATTGAACAGAAGTGTAGGTGGGCACCTGGGGTGGTGGTACCTTTTCACCTCCATTAGTTGTCTTACTGGGTTTGAAAATTGTTTTAGTTTTATTTCTGTTTCTCTGATTATCACAGGTGATCTAATAGTAATGTAATTGGTGACAATTTGGATAGCATCTCAGGTTAATGGGGACTTAGTGTGACCCAATATCCAAGCTGCGTGAAGTTCCCCTATAGTCTACTATGGAAGTATTTAATCAGTTCATAGATTTCATAGATGTTAGGGTCAGAAGGGACCTCAATAGATCATCGAGTCCGACCCCCTGCATAGGCAGCAAAGAGTGCTGGGACTAGATGACCCCAGCTAGATGCTTATCTAACCTCCTTTTGAAGACCCCCAGGGTAGGGGAGAGCACCACCTCCCTTGGGAGCCCATTCCAGACCTTGGCCACTCTAACTGTGAAGAAGTTCTTCCTAATGTCCAGTCTAAATCTGCTCTCTGCTAGCTTGTGGCCATTATTTCTTGTAACCCCAGGGACCCCTTGGTGAATAAATACTCACCAATTCCCTTCTGTGCCCCCGTGATGAACTTATAAGCAGCCACAAGGTCGCCTCTCAACCTTCTCTTGTGGAGACTGAAAAGGTCCAGTTTCTATAGTCTCTCCTCATAGGGCCTGGTCTGCAGGCCCTTAACCATACGAGTGGCCCTTCTCTGGACCCTCTCTGGGTTATCTGCATCCCTCTTGAAGTGCGGCACCCAGAATTGCACGCAGTACTCCAACTGCGGTCTGACCAGCGCCCG
>NW_005842635.1:221998-228171 GCF_000455745.1 Alligator sinensis
AACAATTTCTTGTTGTCCTTTACTTGGGATGCCATCCTCAGCTCCATGGTAGCTTTGGCCCGTCTAACTGCCTCCCTACAAGCACGAGCAGAGGAGGTATATTCGTCTTTGGTGATCTCTCCCTGTTTCCACTTTTTATGTGCTCCCCTTTTGGCCCTTAGGCTGCCCTGGATTTCTGTGGTCAGCCAGGGAATCCTCCTGGCCCCTTTCCCACTTTTACCTCGCATGGGGATCGTCTCACTTTGTGCCCAAAGGATCGTTTCCTTAAGGCACAGCCACCCTTCTTGGGCTCCCATCACTTCAAAACTCCTACTCTGCAGTGCGTCCTTGACTAATGGCCTGAGTTCATTGAAATCAGCTTTCCTAAAGTCTAGCACTTTCACCCTACTAGTTACCTTACCCACTCAGTGTCTTATGGTGAATTCCATTATTAGGTGATCACTGTCCCCCAGATGGCTACCGATCTGTAAGTCCCTTACCATGTCATCCCCCATTGCCAATACCAGATCCAGTATGGCATTCCCCCTAGTGGAACCATGTACCTCCTGTGTCAGGTGGAGGTCCTGCACACAGATTAGAAACCTGCTTGAGTGGTGGGACTTTGCCGTATGTGTCTCCCAGCAGATGTCTGGGTAGTTTAGGTCCCCCATGACTACTGCCTCTTTAGCTTTTATGGTCTCCGAGTGCTGCCTCAGGATCCCCGAATCTATTTCTTCCTTTGATGTGGGGGTCTGTAGCAGACCCCTACCACCAAATCCCTTTCTCCTTGCCCCCCATGTAGCCTAACCCACAATAATTCTAATTCCTCATCCTTGGATTCCGTCTTGATGAGGGTAGATGTATATTGCTCATTGACCTGGTGACATTTCATAGACATTAGGGCTGGAAGGGACCTTGAGAGATCATCAAGTCTAGCCCCCTGCCCCAGGAGCAGGAAGTCAACTAGGGTCAGAGGATCCCAGCAAGACAAGCATCCAAATGTTCCTTGAATGAGTCCAGAGTGGTTGCCTGCACCACTTCTGGAGGGAGTCTATTCCAGCCTGGGGGCTCAGACATTAAAGAAGTTTTTCCTTATGTCCAGCCTAAAATGGTCATAGAGGAGTTTGATTGTTGGTCCTTGTTTTCCCTCAGAGTGCTCTGGTGAAAAGATGTTCCCCCAGATCCTGATGCACACCCCTTACATACTTATAGGCAGCCACCAGGTCACCCCTGAGCCTGTGCTTTTCCAGGCTGAAGAGTCCCAGGGATCTCAGCCTCTCATCATAAGGTTTATTTTTTTGCCCTCTGATCATGAGTGTAGCTCTCCTCTGGACTCTCTAAGGCTTCTCTACATCCTTCTTGAATTGTGGAGTCCAGAATTGGATGCAGTATTCCAGCTGTGGCCTCACCAAGGCTGAGTACAGTGGGAGGATGACTTTCTGAGATTTACTTGAGTAGAATCTATGGATGCAAGCCAGAGTTTGGTTTGCTTTACCAGCTGCAACATCACATTGGTGACTCCTGTTCATCTTGTGGTCAGTCATGACCCCCAAGTCTCATCTCTTTCAGCTGTGGTGCTAGCAAGTGTAGCAGTGCTGAGCCTATAAGTGTGCTGTGGTTTGTTTGTTTTTTTCCCCCAAGATGGAGTACCTTGCATTTTTCAGTATTGAATTCGTAAGGTGTATATCTGCCCACTTACTATGCTTATCCAAATCAGCCTGGATCACTAGCCTATCCTCAGGTGTGGACACTATGCCCCAGAGGCAAATTTGGCCAGTACACTTCTGACACCAATGTCTACATCGTTAATAAAGATGTTAAACGGAACTGGTCCAAGTACAGAGCCTTGGGGAACACCACAGGTCATGGAGAGCCATAGTGATTCACTTCCATTGACTACTACTCTCTTGGTCTGACCTTGGAGCCAGTTTCCCAGCTATCAGACTGTGTGTAGCCAAGGGCACAGTTGGCCAATTTTTCCATGAGGAGATCGTGGGACATCAGATCAAAGATTTTTTCAAAGTCCAGATATATGATGTCAATCTCTTCTCCCTTGTCCAGGTAATCCTTTAACATCCTTTACATCCTTTAACATTTATTTGTACCTCTTCAGTTTGAATACATGACTGTTGCTTCTGTGCAATCGGTAGAACAATGTTGATTTACATTAGGTGAGAATCTTGCCAGACTATTCCTACTATAGCTGCTTTGTATACAATCAATGGGCATTTTAATCCGGTATTAGCATTGTAACTGCATACATTGTATTTGATTTGTTTTTGTATATGAAGGCTCTAGAAGCATGTTATGGTTAATAAAATAGGAACAAGATTCTGAGGAAAATGACATTTGGTCTAACAGACATACAATTCTTGGAATTAAACCTGAGTCACAAGTCATCATTAATTTATTAGCCTCAGGGACAAAAACATGTTTCCAAATTGTTGTATGGTACTCAGCTTGCTAAGCATTTTTATAACAGCTCATTTGTAATATTCTCCCAGCATAAGAATGGGGGGTGGGGGATGGGTATTCTTAACTGAAAATGTTCTATCATAGCCCACATCAGTAATTGAATTGTAATTTTCAGATGAAGTACTCCAAGTACTCCAGCTGTTTTGTAATAAAAGGAGAAAATGTCATACTCCCAGGAAAATGGCTTTAAATATGAAATGCCAATACCTATGCCTTCAGATACAAGTCTATTAAACTAAAGCTAGATGTACCCCAGCAAGAAATTCTCTGGACATAAAACATAGAATAAATACAATGTTGCACAGGAAGTGTAGCTAAATCAAGGATTCAAAGATGCTGTGTTGGGCCCCCCAAAAGCATGGGATCAATTTATCATAAATTTTGTAAAATCCCTTACAAGGCTATTTTTATTGTTGTCCTCCTTTCCTGAGCATTTAGGATTCATTCAAGTAATTTAAGATTAGTTTCATAACCAGAAACTTTTTCTCTAATGAAAGGGAAGGTTCTCATAAACTGATTCTGATATCAGAAGCTGAGCATTTTAAGAATTTTAACACCAAGTAACTTGAAACTTGCAATAAAATTGTGAGGCATGGCCTGGTAATTTGTCTATTAATCCATTATGCTTAGCCATCAGCAGAGGGCTTCATCATTTTGATTGCTGTTGTGCCTAGGTCACAGATTGTGACTCTGTTTTACCGGGCTCTGTTGAAATACAACAAAAGGAGAATTACTGCCTGCACTGGGCAGCTTGTCTTCAACTACATCAAATAATGTAAAATATTTTTCATTTCTTACTTGTCACCATTAAAAAGATGTCAAGAGAAAGCAGATTGCTGAGGCAATGACATTGTCAGGAGGTTAGATAAAAATGAACAGGAGATTACTAGGCCTACATTTACTTTCTGAACAATACTTTCTGAATTGAAGACCCCCTAACTGCCTGCTGTTTTGCCTTCTGTGCCTGCTTCCAAACCCATTTGGAACAAGGGACATTTAGTTTGGGAGGTATGTATAGAGGTGTGTGAAATGGGCCCTATTCGATTTGGATTCAGTTTCAGCCTGAATCGGGGACAGTGATTTGATTAATTGATTTGGATCATTATCCCTAATTTGATTTGGCCAAATCTGAATCTGAAGATTGGATGCTGATTCAGAGAATCAGCAATTCAGACATAGACACAGTTTTAAATGGTTTTTCTACATACCTCAAGGTACCAGGCATGGCTCATGAATGCTGCGATGGTAGGGCAGATGGAGCATCCCACAGGAGTGCAGGGCCCCCTGTCCCCCACCCCCCGGCAACAGGCTCGGCAGTGAACCCAGACCCAGGAGATACCAGTCACCAAGCCAGGGAGGTGCCAGGGTGGGAGGGGGGGGAGGCCTGTATGCTCTCCAGCAGACCCGCATGTGGATTGGAAGTGCCTCTGGTCCACTTCTGGGTCTGCTGCCAAGTGCACTGAGGAGGCCCCCGCACTCCTGTGGGACACTCCATCCACCCCACCATTGCAGCATTCTCGAGCCACCTGCTACCTAGAGGTATGTAGAAAAAACATTTAAATCTGTGTCTATGTCCAAATCGATGAATCATTCCTAATCTCTGTGAATCAATTCAGAGGGTTCTGATTCAATTCAGAGAGATTAAAGGGTCCTCTGATTCAATTCAGATTCAGAAATTTGGCTACTGAATTGGGCTGAATCTCTGCTGAATTGAATCAGGGACCAAGGCTTTACACATCCCTAGTATGTAAGCCATCTGAAGGGACCTGATCTAGTCATGTTCTTTGGACACTGACACCATTAAGTTCAACACACAATAACATCAGCACAGTACCCTATCTGGGTTAAGGATGCCACTTTATTACTTCATCCAGGAAGGGCACAGACCAACTGCAGATGCTTCCTCTGCCTGATGGAGGGTATCTACCTGAAAGCTTGCAAAGAAGAACTTTTCCAAGTATTTGGCTGTGGCTTGCTTAGTAGACCAAGTGGTCACACAGCAGTGGCTGCACATCCTCAGCAAGATAGGAAGCCATCAAGGCCTGAGTACTGCCTGCCTGATGGTGGGGTCTGGTGCATCTGGACCCCACCATGGAAGCCATGCCTTTGGCCCACATTGGCAGTGCCTGTGGTGGAGGAGGAGACTGGATGCTGGAATGCATGGTAGCATGGGAGAGTGGATCCCCCTCTTCCATGTCCCTCCCCTCACCCATTCTGCCTCCCTGACTCTCTTCACCAGCACCTCCATGCACTGATTCAGGCTTTGGCTGCTGCATACACTGCCATTCACCCTCAGGTCACACATGGCAACCAGCACATGGGTTGTACTGGACCACAAGGGATCAAGCCATTTTCTGATGCCCTGTTTCAGCTGCCTCACCAGTGCCTGCATGTCTGGTGACAGCAGCTTGCCTCAGCCAGGAACGTTGACCTCCTGGAAGCTCTCTATTTGGCTCTGAAGTTCCATCACTACAGGGATCACCTGGCTAAGGAGGGCATCACCAGTGCTGAGGGTCTTGCTGGCCTCGAGGAAGGGGTTGAGAGCCAGCAAGTTTTGGTAGATGGTATCCCATTCAGTTCTGTTAAGGGGGCCACTGATTCCAATGTCCCTGAGAAAGGCCATGTCATCCCAAAACATCCCTGACAATAAGTCAAAATTTGTGTGCCACACAGCAGATGTCAACAAAGTTGGCTTCATGGACTTCCTTGACCATATTAGCCCCATTGTCGTTCGACCATAAACCCATGGGTGAGGTTGCCCTGCCCAGTAAGCCACTCCTGCCCAAGTGATTCATGGCCTCCATGATATAAGGTGCCATGTGGGATGGCAACATCACCTTGGCATGAAGGAGAGCCCACCGATGGCCTGACTAGTCACACCACTGCCATGTAAAGGAGAGGTAAGCATGATTGCCACCCCGACAGCTCCAGATGACATCAATATACACCTTGATCCCCCACTAGCTAATCCAGGGACTTTTTACATGCTCCCTAAAATCCACAAACAAGGGAACCCTGGCAGACCTATCATATGCAATCATGGGTCCCTAACTGAGGTTATATCAGGTTTCATTGAATCAATCCTAAAACTGTTCGTCACCCACAGAGCAAGATTTGTACAAGACACTATAGACTTTCTACGGAAACTTAAAAACATAGACCACCTTCCCAGCAACACACTCCTAGCCACCATGGACGTTACCAGCATATATACCAACATCCCACACCAGGATGGCATCCAAGCCTGCCTTACTTATCTACAGAAACAAGATTACAACTCAGAATACAGACCCAAAGATATTACTGGCCTTATACACTTCATCCTCTCACACAACAATTTCACTTTTAATAATCAACACTTCCTCTAGATGATGGGAACAGCTATGGGCACTAAAATGGCCCCACAGTATGCCAACCTTTTTATGAGCCACCTGGAAGAAGATTTCCACAAGAACTGCATCATCAGACCCTTGCTATACTTACAATATATCGATGACATCTTCATCGTTTGGACTGAAAGCCTACAATCTCTGATTGAGTTCCATCAGAAATTCAACAATCATCATCCCTCCATCCAACTTTCTCTATAATACTCCAGCACCAACATCTGCTTTTTAGACACGATGATCAGTACCCAGAATGATAAAATACAGACCACGTTATACAAGTAACCCACAGACCAACATACATATCTGCACAGAACCAGCAATCACCCTAAA
>NW_005842635.1:229066-230714 GCF_000455745.1 Alligator sinensis
GAGCACACACCAACTGCTGAAACTTCCTTAGCCTGATGAAGGGTTTTTGAACCCGAAAGCTTGCTTAATAACTATTCTCCAACCATTTGGGTTGGTCTAATAAAAGATATCAGATTCACCCAAGGAACCTTGTCTGCCATAAGTTACATGTGGTACAAAGAATAAATGTATACAAACAAATATAAATATATCTTTCTTCCTATATCAGTTCAACTACGTATGTATGTATGTATGTATGTATGTATGTATACTGCAAAGCTTTAAATATATAGAAATAAAATATAAATGTATGTGTCTTCCTATATACATTTAATTCTATAGTAATCCTATCCAATATAAGTATAAAATTCAAAAGGATAAATCAAGAAATATAACAATAAAATAAAAGTGCCTAGAAGAAAAAGGTATTCTGAAATCCCTCTTGCTAGGCTATCCTAGTCTAGCAAGTAGGGACTCCTTTAGAAGAAGATCAGAGGTAGCTGTAGTTGTCTGATGCTGAGCTGCTAGAACACACAGCTCAGTAAGTGACACCAAGGCAGAAAGCAGGGCAGTTCAAACAATGCTGCCTTTTATGCTGTTTTTCTGTCCCTCCCCCAGAGCACCGGCCAGCTACATAGTCAATATGAGAGCAGTCCTTCCCCCTCAATTTTCCCCTCTTCCCCCTCCCTCTCCTTACTTTCTGTTTCCCTGTAGGCAAGCCCAGTTTCAGCTTCAAAACTGGAAATGTTTTGAAAGTTTCATAACATTTTGACTACCCTCATTTTGTTTTGAGGCTTTTTTGAAGCCCTCTGTTTTATTTTGATTTCACTGTTTTGACCTCTAAATGAGACAAAACAGTGTGAAAATGAAACAGCTGGTGAAATTTCATACAGTCTTAGTTAATACTCTGTGGTCCCAATGTTGAGCCCCAGCTCAAGTCTGGGATCGTGCCCAGTATGCAAAGGCCAATAAAGATACCAGGGGTGAAAGTATAAAGAAGATTTATTGCTAGCAATAAAAGGTGCAAGCGGAATAATTTCACGTAACAAGCACACAGATTTCTAATTCTTTTAATTCTAAGCATCTTTTATACAGGAGTATTGGACCTTCATAAGCATTCTTGTTTGCTAATTGGTTATAAAGGAGTGACGCAAGGAGTTCTTTACTGAGCATGTCTCTATACCTGTGTTTTAGCTATGTATCTCATTTACATACATGTATGTTTCATTAGCATACTTTCTCCCCACCTAGGGGCGTGATTTTTAGTATTTTAATGAGCTCTTTGACCCATTCCTCTGATTCTGCTCTTCAAGCCTCCTTTATCTAAGACTGTCTCCTCCTTATCATTGCAGATGGGCATTAGTTACATAACAGAGACTTTTGCTTGGGCTTTGTATAGTGGTTTCTAGGTCAAACCTGACATTCCCCTCTCTGGAGCATTTTTAATTATTTTTATTATAATTGCTCCACTCAATTATTTAACACAAATCTAGTATCCTCAGCTTTCTTTGTTTGTAAAAGCATTTGATTCACCTTAGGCCTAAAGATAGATATGAAACCAGGTATACATTGGGTACAGCAACAAGCCATAATCCCTATAATACAAAATAAAACAACCATACTAAATAACTGTTTCAACCATCCAAAATTAGGAAGCCAGGAAGTTAAC
>NW_005842635.1:236350-257169 GCF_000455745.1 Alligator sinensis
TCCACATTCCTCCAAAACCTTTCTATCTCTATCTCTACAGAAACATTTTCGCATACATCAATTCCTACCATTTACCATTCTGCCGGCAGAACAAAATCAATTGTAAGATGGTATTATAATTAATACTTCCCTCTGAAGGCCAATGTTCTTGATCATCTAGCTTATAGCGTGGCCACGCAGTTTCACAGAAGAATTTAGCTTTCTTCTTAGTCATAGGATCCCCACCAAACTCTGCCCAATGTCCCAATACACAAGAGAGGGGGGTACATTTCCCAACCTTATTGTTAATGGTACCCATCTCAGGGCTGCCTTCTCTGTTCTGACCGTCCGACTTACCTGTTATCCAGGGATCTGTTCTTAGTCCTTGTCCTCACAGGGGAAAAATCACTGGTCTTGGACTCGGGCCAGACAGAATACTTACAGAGATAATCCCAGGCAGGTGTACTGACGGTAGGCCTTATGCCCTTTCTACCCTCTCACCCAGGTGCCTGTTACTGGTACTTTCACTCTATGGCGTTGCACCATTAGGCTACTGCCGCCTCAGCGATCCAGCTTCCCCTGAAGCAAAAGTCTCAAGGATGCTTATGAAGGTCCAAAACCCCTGTGTAAAAGATGCTTAGAAATAGAAATCTGTGTGCTTGTTACGTGAAATTATTCCGCTTGCACCTTTTATTGCTAGCAATACATCTTCTTTATACTTTCACCCCTGGTATCTTTATTGGCCTTTGCATACCGGGCACGATCGCAGACTTGAGCTGGGGCTCAACACCAAGATATCTAAAATAGTCTGTCAGGCCAACACTGATGTACACCTTACAGAGCAAACAGGTTAATTGTGTAAATGACCCTTATTCATATTACATGAGAAATTTATTCATGTACAAGATATCTTTGTCTCCTTCAGGAGGAGACATATCTAAGAAAACTCATGGACCTGACTATGTAGTGGGAGGAGTCACATTGCAGAGTCCAAAATAATATTTTAAATATTTTTCTTTTAGAACTAGAACCCAGAAAAAAATGGGACCCCTGGAAAACAAATGGAAGCTAGAAATACAGTATAACTTCATAAATGTGGCATGCTCAGGACTGAGCACCTACCAGAAATGTGAAAATTCCAAATTTTTGTAACCGGTGTGGCAGCCGGTCACAGGGCCGGGGGGGGGGGGGGGGGGGGGGAAGAAGGGACGGCCGGTCACAGAGCCATGGTCACATGTGTTGCGGCAGCATGGGGTGGTGAACAGCAGCTTGGAGTCCAGAGTTTTCTTCATGCTTAAAGAAAATAGAGAGAGAGACTCAGTAGCTGAAGATAGCATTGTGCTGCTGAAGATTGTGTTGAAAACAGGATTACTTTTAAGGATAACTTTAATTTTGCAAAACCAGAGTAGAGGAAAATCCAAGAGAAAACAAATTGTCATGTTACCTAGCGTGTGGTTCATATGGGTGAAAAAGAAAGTGAACTAAAAACTGCCAGACACAGAGAGAGACTATGATGAGAATAAAATTATTAATTTCCTAGATCAAATCGTCCAAGTCCCAGTTTAGGATGGCTATCCTTCCTCAAAAATCTGTTTTATTTATTTTGTTTGATTTTGATTTTGATCTTGATCTTTACATCCTTGATTTTGACTCTGGTAAACCAGAACTTAATTCAAGTAGTCCCATTTGTATTATTTTTATTTGCCTTCACTGGGCTTATTTCTTGGTTATCTCAAACATATTGCTGGGAAATTTCATCATGGCATATTATAAAAAATTAATATTAACTTTGGCTTAAGGTAGGTATTTTGGTTCATTGAAATGTGACATTATGTTTGCACTGCATGATTAATGTAAAAATTAACTTAAAAGGTTGGAGGTGTTCTTTTGAACCTTCCTGTCTTTTACATCTGTGAATTGTAATGTGATTAGTAATACTTTATTTTTTGTTGTTGTTATTGTTTATAATGCTTTCTGTTCAAAACAAGTAGAAAGTGAGACTAAACAGCAAGTACAGGAATTACTGCTGCCATTGAAATCCATCCACCTCTGATACACCAACATAAAAAGCATTCTTTGCAACTCCTTTACTAATTTAAGAAGATCTAAAAGAACTGAGAACACAGGGGAATTTAGACAGGCACAATTAAATACTGCAGTTTGAATTCAGATCAAGCACTAAGCTAAGGCCCTATCTCTCTGAGCAGAACATCTCCAGAGTCTACCCTTCCATCATTTAAGTTATAGGACCTTATGTACTTTATTCATCATTGCTGGGACTGGTGTCACTTTCATGTCCCAATCTTGATGTTTAATGGCTGTCATTTGTAAGAAGATCAACAAAGTTACCTGCAAATCAGGAACACCTCAGTTCTGATTAAGAAATCGGGATTGGCTACAAGATCTCTTTGATACAGAATTATCCCCTCATGACTCTGTAGATTTTTAAATTAAGTTCAAGAAGTGATGTTTTAGTTAAGGATCAAAGACTTGTCTACTGCCTTTGGAGAAACAAAAGCTCATTTCAACTCACTGAGCCTATTTTTCTAGCAAATGATATAGCCTATGACCTTTTATTAAACTGCACATGGGAGGAGGAAAGGATGATGATAACCAGTATTGCACATTCTGGGAATATAAAGTGAAAAGGTGGAATTACCCTTTGTAAGTGTAGTGTTTTAATAAACAAGCTTTATGCTCTTCAGGTCATATTCCTCCATTACTGTTCCTTTAACAAATAGGTCATATAGCACATTGTAAGAGAAGGTTCTCAGCTACTTAACCTCTGGACCATTTTCTGTGTCTCAGGGGTGCACAGTTCCCTCCTCCTTATTCCTACCCTACAAACTAAGCTGTGCTGTTCAGTACAGTAAGGGAGACAGAGCTCAGACGGCCCTTTTTGGAGCCAGGCTGCCCTTACTTCTCCATATGTTCCTACGGAGGAATGTGTAGCATGTGTGCATGCAATAGGTTTCCCCTGAGGATCTGGACCCACTGTGTTTCTTATTTCCTTCTTAACCTAAAACACAGTCACTGCAGAATGACTTACCTAGGATTTTTCTTTGTAGTAAGTTGACTCTACAATAATAGGTCTAAGTGCAGGTCCTCAAGTACATCTGAATTGGCAGGGGAATTACTTAAACTGAGCACAGAGTTAACTTGGGCTGAGATTGAGGGAAATAGGCATGCAGTGCATTTCCTACAGCAACTTCCCTGTGTTGTAAAGTTACTACGTGCTTTTCAAGGGATAACTTTACCCTGGATTTGTGTGATTTAGTATATAGTAGGACTACATATTGTATGTCTGCTTTGCTTTTCCTACATTGAGATGGCCATTTATTACACAATGAACATATTGTGTTTTCACACACATTATCTCATGTGGATGGGGTGTCTAAAATGAAAGATAGCATTATTAAGGACCCAAAGCAGAGGCCACCAAATAAAATGACTCAGAAGTGTCATAACTAAAAGCAACTATACCCATGTCACAAGCAAGAAAAACAAATTTATGCCCACGTCACAAACAAAAAATGAAACTTAAGCCCACTAACAAGAAACGAAACTTAAGCCCATGATTTATGATTGGTCAGAGTGAAAGGGGACACCCCTGCAATAAAACCCTGCAATAAAACCCTGGCGAAAACTGCTGTATAATTGGCAATTCTAACACAAACCAGATGACGTGGCATAAATCAATTGGTTATAACACAAACAAAACCAGCTTGCACTTCCGCCCAAATTGGAGAACTCTGAACACACACAGCAGAGTAACTTGGCGGTTTGATCACCCACCAATAACTCCCTGTCATCGGCGGTCCCGACGTACCCAAACCCCCCCCTGCAGGCTCGTCAGCTCGGTCACAGCATCTCTTTCGTCACGCATGGTCGATTGTAACCAGATACGTATGCTCGGTTGTAACTAAAGCAAGTTTGCTACCTGCATCGTATTTCATCCTGAGGCGGCGTAAGTAAACAATCTCTTATAACCAACACGTGTCTATGCCTGGTTAATTTCACTCCATCCATTAATTACCCACCTGTCAAGTCAAAAATCTAAACACTCCGGTGAGAGTCAGGATGCAGCTGCCGGCAGCTGCTCTGATTCTCGACAAGAATCTTTACTTGGGTTTGAGAAGCTATATACTATATTTGGAAACCTAAACGAAGAAATCCCAGGTTGCGGATCTTGTCAGTGGGAGTAAGGTTTTATGGTTTACCCTTGGGATGACAAAATTCCTTTTTGAAAAAGTAACTGAAATGTCAGCAGTTCTTTGTTCACAAAAACATCCTGAACCAACAAAGTTAGAGATGCAAGTGAAGTGGAGGAAAACAACATAGTTAATAAGAAGCAGACTATGTTTCTTCCTTCTGAGATTATTAAAAAGGAGGGTTTTTAATGGAAGTTAGCTGAACATAGTTAGTTTTAGGGTTTTTTGTGATTTTTTTTTCTTTCTACTAAGCTCAAATATTCCACTAGGTGCTGTTCCTACATGCTAAGACACTTTATCTGTCCCTAAGCACTTTGTTGAAAAGAAACAAGCTAAATGGATACTTAGGGAACAAAGATAGGCTAAGAGACAACCTCAAGGTCATACGGTCTGTGACAAGGCTATGAATTCAATGCAGTTTGCCCATGTTCTTAAGCCATACCTTCACCTTAACATTATTCTCTTTGGTGCTGTTTGCGAGCATCAGAAATTTTTAATTGATCTTTATTCCTGTATAAATATATATGATATTTTAGAAATCTAAGAAATCAAGGCCCCTGGTAAGAAAACAACTTGTGTTTCTGGACTCCAATCCTGAAAGCATGAATTTATATATGCCCTTAACTTTGTCCATGTGCGTAGTTTCCTTGACATCTTTAGACCTACTCGTATGTGCAAGTGTTAGCATCATCTATCTCTGATATAGTAGATGGAACAACAAAACAAAAAAAAAGGTTTAGGCACATTGTGGGTGAAGAGGTGCAGGAAGGAAAATCTTTAAAACAAGATAGATTTGACGTGTAGGAAGTGGATTATATGAAAAAGCTGCATTTCTGAAAATGGGAGACATTGGAAATACAATTAACAGATATTTAGGAGAAACTGATGATCCTTAATTGTTTTACAGAGGCAAAATTAATTTAATTAGCAATGGTGTTGTTTTCAAATTGTGGTCTAATGGATCAGTTTAATTAAACAGCAGGTTTGCCAACATTATTTGGCATTGGAGTTGTGAACCTTGATATTTTGTTTTTAGAAAAAGAGTATGATTATATACGGGGACAAAAGACAAAGGATCAGGTACAAAAGGAGAATTCAATATTGCAGATACATCCTTCTTTAAGGGATAGTTCATACAAAAAAACAAAACCTGAACTAATCTGTATACATAAGAGGAAAAGATCAGAACCAAAAATTAAAATAGCAGAAGCAGCAAGCATAGAGAAAAAAAAAAAAGGAAGAAATCAATTAGAATTAGAAAATTGTTTTAGAGTCTTAGGGTCCTGACACACATTCAAGTTAAAGCTGGATAGAAACAAGCTATAAACTTACACATTTCAGGCACTAACTTTGTAGCTGGTTGACTGTTTTTGTAGTTGGATGGACATTATTATGGTGTGATAATTACTTTGCATGTAGCTGGCCTAAATTTATTCTGCAATTAACCAGTTAATTTTGTAATATGTCTAATGTGTGGCAGGGGCCTCTGACATGTTTGAAAACCACAAATAGTTTCATAGTTTCTAGGGCTGAAAGGGACCTGAACAGATCATCAAGTCCAACCCCCTGCCCTGGGCAGGAATGTGTGCTGGGATTATAATACCTCAGCCAGCTATCTTTCCAACCTCCTCTTGAAGACCCTCAAGGTAGGGGAGAGCATCACCTCCCTTGGGAGCCCATTCCAGAGCCTGACAGCCCTAACCATCAAGCAATGCCTTCTGATATCAAGCCTGAACCTGCTTTCAATCAATTTGTGGCCATTATTCCTTGTTATCCCAGGTGGTGCCCGGGGGAACAGAGCCTCACCTATTTTCCGCTGTTCCTACCTGGTGAGTTTATAGATGGCCACCAGTCTCCTTCAGTCTTCTCTTATGGAGGCTGAATAGATTCAGACTCTTTAGTCTATCTTCATAGGGCCTGGCTTGCTGCCCCCTGACCACGCAAGTGGCCCTCCTCTGGACCCTCTTAAGGTTAGCCACATCCCTCTTAAAGTGCTGTGCCCAGAACTGGATACAGTACGCCAACTGCGGCCTGACCAGTGCCTCATAAAGGGGAAGGATCACCTCCTTGGACCTACTTGTGATGCATCTGTAGATGCACGACAAGTACGGTTAGCCTTACCGACTGCTTCTTCACATTGGAGGCTCATGTCCATCCCGGAGTAAAAAATAACTCCAAGATCCCTTTCTGCCATTGTGTTGTTGAGCATGGTGTTCCCCAGCCTCTACATGTGTTGCAGATTCCTTCTCCATAGATGCAGCACCATGTACTTGTCTGCATTGAATTCCATTCTATTCTCATCTTCCCATTTCTGTAACCTGTCTAGATCTAGTTGGATTCTGTCCCTCCCCTCCAGTGTGCCCACTTCTCCCCACATCTTTGTGTCACCAGTGAATTTGGGCAGCATGCTTTCCACATGCAGCTCCAAGTTGCTGATAAAGATGTTGAATAGCTCAGGCCAAAGGACTGAGCCCTGGGGAACTCCACTGCTCACATCCGTCCAGGTTGAAAATGACCTGTCCACCACCACTCTCTGGGTGAGACCATTGAGCCAATTTGCCACCCATCTGACTGTGTAGGCATCAATGCCACAATCACCTAGTGGTTTTTTGGGTTTTTTTTTTTTATGAGAATGGGGTGAGAAACAGTGCCAAAGGCCTTCTTGAAGTCCAGGTAGAAGACATGAACCTCAATGCCCAATTCTAAGGAATTTGTGACCTGGTCATAAAAGGAAATAAGGATAATCAGGCAGGATCTGCCCACAATGAACCCATGTTGGTTGCCCCTGAGCATTACCTCCTATGCTGGGCCCCTGCAGATACGTTCCTTGATAATTTTCTCAAAGGTCTTCCCAAAGACCGAGGTGAAACTAACTGGCCTATAGTTACCCAGGTCCTCATTTCTCCCCTTCTTATAAATGGAGACCACATTAGCCATTTTCTAGGCCTCTGGGACATGGACAGAGTACCACAAGCTCTCATACAGCTGTGCCAGGGGCCCTACTATGACCTCTGCCAATTCCCTCAGTACCCTCAGATAAAGAGCATCCAGACCTTCTGATTTATACACGTCCAGCCCCTCCAGGAATTCCCTAACTAGATCATCCCTGACCCTGGGCATGGTGTTGTGTCCCCTAAGCCTATCTGTATTCATTGAAGAGATCAACTTTTTCCTTTTCTGCAATCACCAGATCGCCAAAACTGTCCTGTAGGGGCCCCACGTTACCTGGTGCATTCTTCTTACTCCCTATGTATTTGAAAAAGGACTTTTTGTTATCCTTAATTCTGATCACTGTCCCTAGTTCCATCTCTGCCTTGCCATTCCTAACCACCTCCCTGCAATCATGAGCAATGGAGATGTAATCCTCCTTGGTGATTGCCCCTTATTTCCAGTGATTTTATGCCACCTTTTTTTCCCTCAGGCCCTCCTGGATGCTTTTACTGAGCCAAGGGGGCTTTTTAGCATTTTTGCCCCCTTTGTTTCTCATTTGGACTGACTCCCTCTGAGCTCAAAGGATTGTCTCCTTAAGGAACAAACACCCATCCTGGACTCCCATCTCATTGAAGCTCTGAGTCCCCAGTGTTTCTCTTACTAATCGCCTTAGCTCATTGAAGTCGGCCCTCCTGAAGTCAAGGACTTTTGCCTTATTGCTTGCTTTCACCACCCTATGCTAGATAGTAAATTCCAGCAGACAATGGTCACTAATGCCTAGGTAGTCAAGCACCTGTTGATCCCTGACCAGGTCAGCACCTGTGGCAAGGACCAAGTCCAGCTAGGCATTTCCTCTGGTGGGATTATGTACCTCTTGGGTTAGGTGGAGGTCCTGTATGCAGGCTGAAAACCTACATGAGTGTTCAGACCTGACTGACTGATCCTCCCAGCAGATGTCTGGGTAGTTTAGGTCACCCATGACAACCACATCCCTTGTCCTTACAGCCTCCATGAGATGAACTGAAAATTCCAGGTCCAGCTCATCTCCCTGGTGAGGTGGTCTGTAGTAGACATCCACTATCAAGACCCTTTCTCTACAACCCCCTTGCATTTTAACCCAGAGCGCCTCAGTTTGCTCCTCTTCTGAACCCGTACTGATCATTGAGGACATGTACTGCTCATTGACGTAGAGCGCTACACGCCCCCACCTCCCTTTTCCTTTTCTCCCTAGTCTATCTCATCTATACAACCTATAGCCCTCAATGTCTACTGCCCAGTCATGGGTAGAACCCCACCAGGTTTATGTCAGCCCAACTAGGTCTGGGTTTTTGCTAGCTACCAGGAGGATGAGTTCCTCCTGCTTATTCCCTATACTTCTAGCATTTGTATAGAGGCAATTGAGACCTCCTATGGGTGTTCATGCTGCTCTCTTATTCCCAAGCTAGCCTGAGCCCTTGTCACTTACCTAGGGTGTTCCTGCTCGCATCACCTGGCTTGACATCGAAGTGTACTCCTGTAACTCTGCATCCCCATCCCCCAATGAACCTACTTTAAAGCTCACCATATGAGATCAGCCAATCTGGAAGAGAAAACATGCTTACCTTTTGGGCAGAGATGTAGCCCATCCCGCCCTAGCATGTCTCCTGCACAGAAGTACGGGTGTTGGCCAAAGAATCTGAAGCCCATCTGGTAACACAAGCTCCAAAGCCACTGGTTGACTTCTCTGATGTAGGCTGCATGGTGCTGTCCACATCTACTCATTGGAAGAACAGATGAGAAAACCATCTGTGCTCCTGTCTCCCTAAACCTTGCCCTCGGAGTCTTGTAATCTCTCATGAGACATTCTGGACTACTCCAGCTGTGTCATTAGTGTCCACTTGGATGAGGACCAAGGGGTAATGATCAGAGGGCCATATGAGGTCCAAGATCATCAGTGTGATGTCCTGAATCTGAGCTCCAGGCAGGCAGCAAATCTCACGCACCATGGGATCCGGGTGACAGATGGGTCCCTCTGTACCTTTCAGGAGGGACTCGCCCATGATGAAGACATTGTATCTCTTCCTCTGGGTGTTCCAGCATCGTTCAGTCTGCACCATGTGTGGAGTGGCATTGGCTCCTTTGTAATCATCCTTACCTGCCTTCTCCTCCAGTGCTTCCAGGGCCTCATACCTGTTTCCTAGTTGTACAGGAGGGGCCGACACTGCAGCAGCATGAATAGTCCTGGCCCTGGTGGTAACTGTCTGCCATACTGCTGTATTGGGTCCCTCCCAGGGTGCCTCTTCACTAGGTACTTGTCCCTGCAGAGAACGGAAATACCCATCAAGTTCATTCTCAGCAGCCCTGATACCCCTCCACCTGCTGACCTCTGCCTGGAGTTCCCTCACCTGCCTGTCCAGGGCACAAAGGTGGGCACACATGGGACAGGCAAGGGAACTCTCACTCCCCACTCAGGCCACAGAGGCCCCACTAGGCAACCCTCACAGACAGCGGGGAGGGTGGCTGTAGCCTCTTGGTGGGCTCCATCTGTGTGGATGCCTCAGAGGAGCCCCAGGCAGGCAGCATCACCGGGGCCAGGTCCCTGGCAGCCCACCATGTCCTTACCATTATTGTAGAGTGAAGTTTCTTCTTCTCTCCCCTGCCAAAGCCTGCAACCTTGCTCCTACTTCTTGCCTGCTTTTACTTTATGTAAAGTTTTCTTTAATAGCATAATGATAAGAAACTTGGACAGTGCCTTTCTTGGCCATTGTGGAACTCCTTTCTCCTTGAACTTTGTGTCTTTAAAAGATCAACTGATTAATGTTCTAATATTTTAAAAATAGATCTGAACATAAAAATAAATGTATAAATGCACCTTGTTACATTGCTGAGTAGGCAACAACAATGTATTACACTTGCTATAATAGTATAAATACCACTATATTGCAGAATGTTGACATGATATGTGTATTTATGGTCATTATTATACATGAACATAGTAATGAAATAAACTGTTTTCACTGCTATTCATCTGGGTGTTTACAAGCACAGTAAAATAGGTAAGATGATTGATGGTTAGGTATGAAACTCTTATTAACCACTGCTGGATAGAAGAAAAAATCCATTTTGATTCAGCTGCTCACTTTTACGGCTGGCAACGGATGTGAACTCTTTATATCACCATTCAGCATCCTTTGTGGTCAGTAATCAGAACAGTGTTGAGGCAGCTGCATCCAATCTTTCCTCAAGAAGCTGCTAAAATTGACCTAGAAAATTATTGCTATGAACAAAGGATGACAAATGAAGATCGCTACAGTATCTGCATCTGACCTCTGAAGTAGGTGAACAGAGCTACTGGCAGACAGAATATGTGAGTTTTCTTCTACTCCTCTGGCCATAAATATGTTAATTACAATCCACAGCAAAAACTATAAACAGTTACCTGGCCCTCTTCGGAACCAACAATTTTCATTTTTTAAAGGAAAACAGACACCAGAAAAACAAAAACAAAAATAAATCCTTTTCCATGTTTGTTAAGAAAATTATTGTCTTCATTGAGAGCAGGGCCAGTCCAGCCATTAGGCAAACTAAGCAGTCGTCTAGTGTGCCAACATTTGGGGGGCGCCAAAATTATATGCAGAACAAAATATTATGAACATCATTCTACATAACAGCCCTGGCTGGCTATGGCTCCATCTTGGTCTATGACCTTTGGTTTGGTAAGGAGAGAAAGACCTCTGAAAAGAGCTCAGAGGAAAGATCACTAGAATCATGATTTCTACCTTTCCCTCTATACTGGAAGTGGTGGGAGCGCCAAGGTACACTGTTCACCTAGAGCACCAGTTACCCTTGGACTGGCCCTGATTGAGAGAAGTGGTACACAAAACCAACATTAAAGGCTTATTTATGAATCAGGGCTGTTAAAACAGTTTGGGGCACTCCATAGATCCTGGATCTGAGCTTCCTTAGATATGAGGAAGTTCAGGCCTGAACACTACCTCCCTGGTTCTTCACTACAGGACCACATGTAGTAGGCTTCAGTCCTCAGCTGCTGTCATTCTCTTCTCTGGCTCTGCTATTGTACCTGTGTATTTATTCTGAGTACTGAATGAATACTCTGTGGGGCAGACATGATATTCTATGCTGGAGACAGACACACAATTGCATACTGCCAAGTGTGGACTCCTGTCTCTAGAAGTGAAAGGCTAGTATGATATTAAACCACTGTCCACATGCAATCTCATAAACTAAAATGATCTGCTATTATTTCATAAATTACAATTTTGCTTGGTGAAGGAGCCTTTTAAGATATATTTGTTTTCATGAAGAGTCAGAGACATGGCAGTTATACAATGCTACCCAGTCACACCTGAGCATAATGAAATGTTGGCAGGTATGTGGCAGTTTATAAGGACAGAGTAGCCAGGTGGTATTATGTATGTGCATGGTTCTTTTTTGTTTGTTTGTTTGCTTGTTTGTTTGTTTCCCTGTATGGAAATGCAATTCTACTCATTAACCTTCTTTTACTTTCAAAAATAGAACTGGCTACTGCAAAAGGAGCCAAACTTTTTCCGAGGGCAGCCCAATACTCTCTCAAAAGTGCAGGCATTGTTTTCTGCAAAGGTGCTCCTTTTTTTACATTTGCCTAAACTAAAAATGCTTTAAAGGAAAATACAAAATTAACGCACCAGAATTGCTTTGTTCTGGAAAATCTGCATGACACAAGTAGCATTTATCAAGTGAGAAGACAGATTAGGTGAAGTTAATGAACTGGACAAAGTCCAAGCATGTGCATAGTGGGATGCAAATGCATATTCTCCTTTCTATGGTAGAGCACAGTGGCACATTATGCTATTGTAGTGGGGAGGGAGGGTATTCCACTACTATTGTAGTAGGGGAGGTGGGGGAGGGGGTTCTTATAAAGATTCTTAGGAATACAGAGAATAGTGGATATTCTAATAATTAAATTTTCTCCATGCTCACAGTAGCTTCTATTTTACTTCTCCAGATGGTGGCTGCTCACACTCAGTGTAATGAAGAAAACTGATTCTTCCTGATAATGTCAAAGAGGAAGGGATCAGGGAGGAGGATCATCACAGAAAATGCAATGACTGGAGGAAAGAGCTTCACTCTCACCCCTGCAATGGTTCACTATGTCATATTCAGTGATCAAGTAGGTGAAGAAACATACATGGCTACTGCTTATAACAACATATTGGTGTTTGTTCAAAAGGAGTTCATTTTCTAGAACATTCAATCCAGCTCTTTTCAAGGACAATGATTTCCCTGGATACATGTAAAAAATAGAAGAAATCAAGGTATCAGTGGCTTGTTTATTTAATCAGGTGTTGTTGGGTTTGTTTTTTTTAAGGGTTTAGTAGTGGCTTATATTTGTGCAGCTTGCATTGAAGTTTTAAAAATGATATTAAGGTCACCTAGAGGTGCAAAGCAGCAGACTCTAAAACATTATTATAAATGAAAGTGAATCACAACCACTGATTTTCTTGACTATAGGCATCATATGTAGTAGGACTTGAGTCTCTGACAATGACTTAATTTTTAAATATGGATGTTTGAGAAGTGTTTTCATAATCACTCACTAAAATACTTATCTGCTATTTCATTACAATTCTTATTAAATTAAATCAAAACTTCTTTATTGCTTCAAACAACTCACACAGTAGTTTGCAACATGAGAGTCAGTAATGAATTAGCTTGTTAATTAGCAAATACACAGAGGCATATTTAATGTGCATTTTTCTTTACCTGAAGCAAAATCCTTCAGACTTTTCACTTGAGGAAAGCTCTGTCTTGGGGTCTTGCTCACTCATGCAGATGCCAATGGCTTGTGTAAAACTACTTTCACCTCAAATAATGAATTCAAATTGATTTGGGTCAGCAATGACTGCAATTCAAATAATCACTATTGTTCAGTGATGTGTTTATTAAGTCTCCACAATTAAGTCTTACAATTTTAGAATTAGGAATGTATATTCTGCTTGCCATATTGCATGCTGTATAGGTTGACCTCTGGCTTTATGATCTGAAAGGTAAGGATTTTCATAGGCATGGTGTATTAGTCAGGACTGGGCTTGGTGCTCAGCTGGTGTGGCCCCATCACCTGTGAGAAGTGTTGCTAGTGCCACTCACAGGAGGGGGGGCCACGCGAGCCAAGCATCGAGCCTGGCCCTGTCTTCTGCGAGCAGTGCTGCTGAATGCCAAGCCCAGCATTGCTCACAGGGGATGAAGCTGGGCTCAGTATTCAGCTGATGTAGACTCATCACCTGAGAGCGGCACTGGGCTTGGTGTTCAGCAGTGCCGCTCACAGTGGCCCTATCTCCTGCAAGCTCAGTGCTGCTTGCAGGGGAGGGAGACAGGGTTGCACTCAGCTGGGCTCGGTGCTTGGCTGGTGCTGCTTCATCCTCTGCCAGCGACACCAGCAGCGCCCCTCTCAGGGGATGGGACCACACCAGACAAGTGCCAAGCCCATCCCCATTCCCATCCCCATCGCCATCCCTGTCCCCATCCCCTTCTCCATCCATCCCCTGCAAGCAGTGCCAGCACTGTGTATAAATCGAGTTTGATTTTTAAGACACAAAAATTGGGCTTCTAAACCCAACTTATACACTGTGAAATCCAGTAAATCATTTACTGTATTTATCCTTTAGTGCACTTTCTACTACATGAGAAACCATCTTTGTATTTGGATGTCTCATTTGAAAGGCTATCAAGTGAATGAATATGAATTACCATCTTACTGCCTCAGGTGATCCCTTAGGCCCACTACAGACATTACCTTTTTATGGGTATAAATGATTGGAAACTGGTTTATACCTGTAACAGAACAGAAGTTCGGCACACATAGACTGATTTAAAAATGGCGGAACCGGGTCTAAGATTCCCCCCCCACCACCAAAGGGTGAACGTGTGTTCTGTTTGCTACCAATCTAAAAATATACTGATTACAGAAAACAATGTAATGTGTATTGATTCCACCTCATGCTTTTTTCAGGTGGTCCCTAGTCTTAGAGGCAAATGTTGACAATAATTTGAAAAGAGAAACTTTTATTTGCCACAGTTTATGTTTAGGTGTTTCTAATAGGCAGAATTCACTGTACTGTCCAGTGGGTTGTTTTGTTGTATGGTAATTAAAATCATATATTATAAGTAGTTTTTTTCCTGTAGTTTCCGATTACAACTATTTTTCCTATAGGACATCTTCAGAGAGGCATTATTTGTTTGGTGTGCACATTTACAGGTGAAAAATATTGATAATAAGGTGGAACAGGGAACTTTTTGTGGCTTTCCTTTTTTCCTGTTTCTATTAGCACAGTGGGGAAGAGAGTACTTAGGAAAGAAAAGTTTGCTCTTCTTGCACTACTCTATTCACAGTGAAGCTTTTTTGCTCTTCATTTTTGCTGGCTTCCTGGCTCCAGCCAGCATAAGACAAAGTAGAGCTGACAGCTTCCATGTTCATAGAATGTAGTTTTGCATCATGTATGTTTCAATATCAGAGTTTAACATTTATTTTCCATCAGATATTGTCCTAGAAAACTTTATCAGAAATTTGTGAATGGTCATCACACACATTCACTGTACAGTTTGTACAGTTTGACTATAGCAAAAATAACTTATTTCAAAATTCTTTAGCATTATTGCCATGACTCTAGCTGGAATGTTTATCTCTACTAAAGGTTTTATGACTATATTTGAGGAGATGATCATGGTCAGAACCCAACATAAGCAATTGCACTTTGTCCATCTAAATATTACACAGACTTTTTATAGAATAATTTATTTCTTGATTTTCAAAATCTCTATAGGCTTTGTGCACCATATGTGGATTGGCTTCAGGTCATTTGAATTATGAGTGAAATGATCATTACACAACACACTGGAGTTACTGGGATCATAAGTTTTCTACCTGGGAGACTCCTATCCTGGGACCCTTTGAGATATGTGGGGAGCCGGAGAAGCAAGGGCAACATTGGACCCCTGCTAAACCAGAAGGGACAACTGACAACCAATGCCCAGGAAAAAAACAACCTACTAAATGGATACTTTACATCCGTCTTTCATCAATCCCTTGGGATGCCCCTGCTCTTTATGGGACAGGGAGGCCCAGGTGAAGGAAATTCCTTGCCCTTTATCAATGCTGACCTTGTGAAGGAACACCTTGAGAGGCTGGACACCTTCAAGTCAGCTGGCCCTGATGGTTTACACCCCAGGGTATTCAAGGAGCTGGCTAGCATCATAGCTCGGCCCCTGGCACGGATCTTTGAGAACTCCTGGTGCTCTGGTGGATCCTTAGGCCTATCCCACACTGGTTCCACCCACTCCCCCAGCCCCCATCATCTCTATCCTGCCTGGCCCCACCCACCGCCTGCCCCTCTGACACCCCCAATGCACTTCCCAGGTTTTTTTCTGTGTTTTTTTCTGTTTCTTTTTTTTTTTTTAAGTGATGGTGCCTAGGGTTGTGGGGGTAGCCATGGGGCCCTGGGAGTGCAAGAGGGGGGGGGAGTCTGGGTGGGGCAGCCATTGGAGGGTCTGGGGGAGCAGGGGGTGGGGCAGCCATCAGGGGGGCTGCAGCAGCTGGTGGGGGATGGGACCAGGTGGGGCAGCAATCAGGGGGCTGGGGTGGGACATGTGGGCCTGGCAGGGGGGTGGCCTCTGTGGGGGCCATTTGCCCCCTGTTGGGAGGCTGTACCCCTTGTGTGTGGGCCATCCCCTTTTGGGGGCTGTAGCCCTTGTGTGGGGGCCGAACCCCCTGTTGGGGGGGGGCATAGGTCTTGTGTGGAAGCCAAATCTCTGTTGGATGGCTGAACCCCCTGTTGGGGTGCTGTAGCCCTTGTGTGGGGACTGAATCCCCTGTTGGGGGCCATAAACCCTGTGTGGGGGCCATAGCCCCTGTGGGAAGGCAGCAAAATATATATTTATGAATTAATGAAACATGTATTTAGATTTCACTTTATTATTATGATAAGAGACATGCTTTAACACTGGAGATATATCAATAAAACATTGTCGACCTGATCACAGTCTCTGTCTCACTCTCTCTCTCTCTTTATAGTGGTCTTTTGTTTTACTTGTGGAGGAACATGGATTTGGGGGTAGTTTACAAATTGACTTTGGGATTTTTTTTTACCAGGGATTTTTCAGTTTTCCAACAGGGAACACCATAATTCCTACTAGGACCCTGCCTGCTCAGAGTTTGCACCTTGGACCCAGCTGTCTGTGGCTGACCTCCTGGCCAGTTGGGGTGAGGAGGACAGGTTTTGACAGTTCAAAGCAGGCCACCACACCCAGAACATCTTTCAGGTGATATCTACCCAGATGGACGGGCAGGGGGCACATGTGGTAGTAGTGCTGCACAGAGGCCAACCCTGGAGCCACAGCCCACTGGCCCAGAGAGGCAGATGGCTCTATTGGATGTGCAGTCCCCATCTGGATCTTGCAGGTGTGCAGCAGGTCACAGCCAGGCAGCATCCCCCTCTGCCAGACCCCTGCAGTGGGTAGAAGGTGCAGGGAACTCTCAGGGCTCCTTCAGCACTCCAGCTGGCACAAAGGGTAGAGTCCCCAGGTACCAATTAGCTGGGCCTCAGAAGCTTCTGAGAGCTAGTAGCCCTGAGCTACTTGCCAGGGTGGCTTTTTATACTTCTGGGGACAACACAGGTGCTGGCCCCTGGATCTAGCTCCCCCTGGCTGCAGATCTGAGAGGAGTCAGGCAATCTTATTTTGCCCCAAGTGGCACAATTTGCTCCACAACAAAGTGCATATCCAAGTACATGCACTGAGGCAAAAAGCCCCGGCTCAAATTTGTACCACTTTTATTTTAACTGCTGCAGGCAAATGTGCTTGCATGTGTGGATGTGCCCACATAGGCCACTTCAGCCTGACAGAAACAGCAGCAAATGTATACTTTATGGTTACAGTCCTTTCAGAATAGTATCTCTGAGGCTGTCAGTGAACAGCTGAAAAGATTATGAATCAACTGTTTCCCCTTTTTTTTCTGTCTGTCAATTCAAGATTGGCCCCATCAGTCACTTACTAATAGTTCCAGTGGACTAAGTCAAAGAACCTGGCTGCAGGACTCCACTAAAATGGCAGTTCATCCTGCAGCCAATCCAGTGCTATTTTAATGACAAAGAATGGAAAACAAGATGAACAAATGGAATTTGCACAAGAGAAAGGGGAAGTTTTTTACATTTTTTACTTAAAAAGAAAGATTTCTTTAGATGCAATATGAAGAAAATATATTCTATGAACCAAGCATCTGATATTTGTTTATATACTGCTTGCTGTCTGATGCATTTTCTGAATGTGCAGTTATCCATTGTCTTCCTTTAGTATAACAATGAGTTTTTGTAACTTTCCTTGATCTGTACTGAATATTTATTTTCTTGCCTCTGGTAGCAGTTTTAATTGGCCTTTTTTTTAGTTTGTCCACACTGCCCAGGGAATAGGATAACTAACTGTACAACACTGCAAAAAATGGTAATTACATGGCCACACAGGGCATGTCAACACATGCAGGCATGTGTGCTTGCAGCAGCTCAAATAGAAGCTGTGCAAATTTGAGCCAGGACTTTCTGCCTCAGCGCACATGCCCAGGCATGCACTTTGGTGTGGGGCAAAAAGTACCACTTATGGCAAAATAACCCTACCTGGCTCCTCCTGGATCTGCAGCCAGGGGGAGCTAGATTCTGGGGCCAGCACCTGTGCTGTCCCCAGAAGTACAAAAAGCTGCCCTGTCAGATGGCTCAGGGTTATTCGCTCTCAGGAACTTCTGGCACCCAGCCAATTGGTACCTGGGGACACTACCCCTCATGTCAGCTGGAGTGCTGAAGCAGGTCAGAGAGGTTCCTGCACACTTTACCCACTGCAACAGTCTGGCAGTGGAGGCTGCTGCCTGGCTGTGACTTGCTGCACACCTGCTAGACCTGGATGGGGACTGCACAGTCAGTAGAGGTATCTGCCTCTCTGGGTCACCTGCCGGTGGGCTGTGGCTGCAGATTTGGCCTTTGTGCGGCACTACTGTCATGCGTGCCCCTGCCCAGCTATCTGGGCTGCTACTGACCAGAAGATGTACCTGGTGTGGTGGCCTGCTTTGAACTGTCAAAGCATATCCTCCTGGCCCCAATTGGACCTCCATCTAACCCAGGAGGTGCACAGCTCCACCAGGGGAGGTGCTTTGTTGGATCTGGTCCTGGCCACGGGAGATGACCTGGTGAGGGGTCTGCAGGTGCTTGACCACCTGGATGACAGCGATCATCACCTGATGGAATTCATCATCCAGCACAAGGTGGCAAAGGTCTGCAGCAAGGCAGCAGCCCTAGACTTCAGGAAGGTAGATTTCAATGAGGTAAGGAGAATAGTTGGGGAGACATGGAGGTCCTGGAGGGGAGGGGAGTTGGGTGTCCAAGAAGAGTGGTCGTTCCTTAAGGAGACGATCCTCCAAGACCAAAGGGAGGTAATCCTAACATGGATCAAAGGGGGCAAGAGGGCATAAAAGCCCCCATGGCTCACCAAAAGCATGTGGGAATGTCTCCCAGCTAAAAAGGAGGCATACACCCAATGGAAGGGAGTGGCCATAATGAGGGAGGACTATACCTCTGTTGCTCAGGACTGTAGGGGGGCAGTCAGGAAGGCCAAGGCGGAGATGGAACTGGGACTAGCTACCCAGATAAAGGATGACAAGAAGTCCTTTTCTAAATACATAGGGGGTAAAAAGAAGGTACTGGATAACATGGGGCCTCTGCAGGACATGCAAGGAAATCTAGTCATTGCACCAGACAGCAAAGCTAACCTATTTACAATTTTTGCCTTCATTTTTCTGGGCAAGGACTGGGTCATCTCCCCCCATTGGGGCCCCTGTAGGTCCCAGGGGAGGCGCACCCAAGCCTAGAGTCAGAGAGGACCTAGTCAGGGAACTTCTGGAGGGACTGGTCATATTTAACTCAGCAAGTCCAGACAACCTCCACCCCAGAGTGCTGAGGGAATTAGCAGAGGCCATTGCAGGACCTCTGGCATGGCTTTACGAGCACTCATGGCACTCTGATGATGTGCCAGAGGACTGGAAAAGTGCCAATGTGGTTCCCATTTTCAAAAGAGGGAGGAAAGAGGACCCAGGAAACTATAGTCCTGTTAGTCTTACCTCAGTCCTGGGTAAGCTTTTTGAGAGAATTATCGTGGCGCATGTCCGAGAGGGGCCAGCAGGGGAGATTATGCTTAGGGGCAACCAACATGGGTTCATTAGAGGCAGGTCCTTTCAGACCAACCTGGTGGCCTATGACTAGGTCACAAAATACTTGGTTGCAGGTGTTGTGGTGGACATAGTCTTTCTGGACTTTAGGAAGGCCTACCACACTGTCTCTCACCCCATTCTCATTAAAAAACAAGGAGGCTGTGGTGTCGATACCTACACAGTCATATGGGTCACTAATTGGCTGGAGGACCACACCCAGAGAGTGGTGGTGGATGGGTCTTATTCAACCTGGAGGGATGTGGGCAGTGGGGTTCTGCTGGGCTTGGTCCTCAGGCCTGCAGTCTTCAATATCTTCATCAGCGACTTGGATGAGGGGGTAAAAAGCACCCTGTTCAAATTTGAAGATGACACTAAGATGTGGGGGGAAGTGGTCATGCTAGAAAGGAGGAATAGGTTGCAATTGGACCTAGACAGGTTACAGGGGTGGGCAGATGAGAACAGGATGGGTTTCAACACTGACAAATGCAGGGTACTGCACCTGGAGAGGAAGAACCAGCAGCATACCTACAGGCTGGGGAACTCCCTTCTTGTCAGTGCAGAGGCAGAAAAGGATCTTGGAGTCATTATTGATGCCAAAGTGAACATGGGCTGACAGTGTGGTCAGCAAGGCCAACCGTACCTTGTCATACATCCACAGATGCATCTCAAGCAAGTTCAAGGAGGTGATTCTCCCCCTCTATGTGACACTGGTCAGGCCACAGTTGGAGTACTGCATCTAGTTCTGGGCACCGCAATTCAGGAGGAATGTGGACAATGTGGAGAGGGTCCAGAGGAAGGCCACCCGCATGATCAGGGATCAGCAGGGCAGGCCCTATGAGAAGAGGATAAGGGACCTGTACCTGTTCAGCCTCTACAAGAGAAGGCTGAGGGGGGATTTAGTTGCCTTTTGCAAACTAATCAGGGGGGACCAGCAGGCATTGGGAGAGTCCCTGTCCCCTGAGCACTACCAGGAGTGACAAGAAATAACAGTCACAAGCTGGCAGAGGGTAGATTCAGACTAGATATCAGGAGGCACTACTTCACAGTCAGGGCGGCTAGGATCTGGATCCAACTTCCAGGAGAAATGGTGCTGGCTCCTACCCTGGGGGTCTTTAAAAGGAGGCTGGATGAACACCTTGCTGCACTCGTTTGGCCCCAGGACTCTTTCTTGCCATGGTAGGGGGTTGGACATGATGATCTGATCAGGTCCCTTCTGACCCTACCAACTATGAAACTATGGCCTAATTTATAAATTTGTTATTTTCCATGTATATGGAATCTAATTATTGGATGTCTGCCTTGAAGTTGTCCCCTTCCCACTGCTACAGCAGGGAAAATAAATCTTGAGGGATCAGGTGGCCCCCTCTTTCTCTGACTCCCAAACTTTTCCTACATGCAGCCCCTCCTCCCACCTCCTCCCCCCCACCCCCACTTGCTGCCAGACCCTGCTGTCCCTGACCACATGCAAGTGAGAAGCA
>NW_005842635.1:257228-261276 GCF_000455745.1 Alligator sinensis
TACCGGTTCAAAAAAAGAGGGCAACTGACGTGGGGGGGGGGGGGGGGGGGATTTGATGGTGTGCAGGGGGCAATAACATGCTAGTGCCCTGCCCATACCCATTCTGTTGCCCCTAACTAACAAGCCTCTCTCCACTCCCCCAGCCCTCCTGGTGCCCCTTAGTCCTGACCTACTGCCCCCTGGTGCTGCCAGTGTGCTTTATACTCAACCCACAGTCACCCATTCCATCCCCTGTGCCCCTCACTCCTGATCTGCATCCCCCTGCCCCACTCCTAGCCCTGGTGGGGCTCCTCACCTGCTACCCACATCCCCTGCCCTGCCCCGCCCGAGCCTTGCCAGTGTCCCACACTCTGGACCCACAGGGTCTGCCCCCCCAGCCCTGCTGGTGCCCCTCACTCCCAACCTGTAGACCCCTGCCCCCATCAGCCCTGCTGCCCAAGGAGCTTTCACATTGCATTCATGCAGGCTCCCTCTCTCTCTTACCTGGGATACCAGTTATGAAGATGATTAAATGTAGCCAACACTGAGCACGACATGGCACATATTGGGCTTTTTTTTTCCAATTCCAATGATTGCTGTTTCTTAACCAGTCTTAAATGTCTGGTAATCATCACTAAACAGGACAGGGACAAGGTGCCAGCCACAGAGATGCTTCAGCAGCCAGAACTTCTCTGTGCCCTATGCTGGCCTGGCAGGCCACATGCTGCAGCACCAGGGCTCCAGTATCAGTAAGGGGTTGAGGAGCTGGAGGAGGGGGGAGGGGACTATAGGGGGATCCCCACTGGCCCTGCCCACTCCCCCAGCCCCCCAGCCCTGTCCTGCCTGGTCCTATCACCCACCTGACCCCCAAAGGGCCCAATCCCCCACCTGCCCCCCAAGACTCCCTGATCCCTGAGGCCCCCCATCCCTGCCCCCCCCCCCTGGCATTCCCATCGGAAAATAACACCATGGGGGGGGGGGCTCCCTGTGTGTGGGGCATAGCCCTTGGTTAGGGCCATAGCCCCTGTGGGAGGGCAGCAATATATATATATATATATATGTATTCATAAATTCATGAAACATGTATTTAACATTCATTTCTTATTATGATAGAGAAACTGGTAGGCTTGCACGTCACTTTAACACTGTAGATATGTCAATAAAACATTGCCCAAATGATCACTGTCTGTCTCAATCGCTCTCTTTAGAGTGGTCTTTTGTTTTAATTGTGGCGGAACATGGATTTTAGTGTAATTTACAGTGACATTGGGAATATTTTTTATCAGGAATTTTTCAATTTTCCAATAGGGAACACCAGAATTCCTGCTAGGGAGGACAGTGGCAGAACCCTGCCTGCTCAGTTATGGCACCTTGGATCCAGCTGGCTATGGCTAACTTCCTGGCAAGATGGGGCCAGAAGGACATGCTTTGAGAGTTCAAAGCAGGCCACCATACGCAGAACATCTTCTGGGTGATAGCTGCCCAGGGCAGAGGCACACATGCTGCACAAAGGCCAGCTCTGCATCCACAGCCCACTGGCAGCTGGCCCAGAGAGGTAGGTGCCTCTACTGGCTCTGCATCCCCCATCTGGTTCTGGCAAATTCACAGCAGGTCACAGCCAGACAGCAGATCCCACTGCTAGATTGCTGCAGTGGGTAGAAGGTGCAGGGAACTCTCAGGGCTGCTGAGAACTTCTCAGGGCTGGAGTGGGGAGCACCATGAAGTTGGGTGAGAGAGAAACTCTGGTGGGCTGGAGGACACAGGGCGGGTGGGGATTGCCGCTGTTCAGGACCTGGTCAACAAAGGCAAGGGTGTCAAGAGGTAGGATAGATTTCAACTCCTGGACCAGATGGTGGGTTGCACACATCATGTGTAGACCAATGCACTGGGCCAGCACAGAGGGGTCCACCCACTCCCACCTATCATAGTCTAGGTCTCCAATATGGGTGACACCAGCCAGGATCAACCTCTGGGGTCACAACTGGGGTGCTTCTGCCATCAGCACCTCCAGCTGGGGGTTCCAGAGGAGGGGTCCATGAGCAGGTCAGCACCCTGGGTGACTGTTGTGGGGGACTGGAGGCAGAGAGCAGACTCCAGGCCTGGAGGAGGTCCTGCTAGATATCTGGCAGCCCTTGCAGGTCCTGCAGGGAGAAGACCTGCAAGCTGAGGAGCTGCCAGTCATATTGGAGCCCCCCGAAGTGGTGGAAGAAAGTATGCCCCAGGTGGTCCCATGCCGTGTGGCCATCACATTGTATAGCAGTCACTGTGGGGCCTGAAGGTGGAATGCCAAGCCCTGGCTGTGCAGGTGAACTAGGGCCTGGCCTCCCCTCCCACAAGGGGAGGCTCAAGACCTCTGCAGTGACCCAGTGCCATCCCGGCCAGAAAAACTCCAGCACCCATCTCTGGAGTCCTGCTAGGACCTCAGGGGGCACAGGCAGGGTGTGTAAGCAGTGCGAGAGCATGGACAGGACCAGTTGGTTCAGCACCAGCACTCTCCAATGCAGGGAGAGATATCTCAGAAGCCCTGCCCATGCTTGGATCCACTCCAGCAGCCCTGCCTCCAGCTGGTGCCAGTTCTTTGGGGGAAGGGGTCTGTTGGGGACAGGTAGGCCCCCAAGTAGAGCAGTGAGCCCATGCTCCAGCAGATCCCATGGAGTGCAGGTGGGAGTGAGCCCACCTGCCACCCATCACCCACTACCAAAGCTCTTGACCCAGTTGACCTGAGCATAGGAGGCTGCCAACTACAATGCCTGGCAGGCCTCCACCTGCCCCAGGTTACCTGAGTCCTGGAGCATGGGGAGTATGTCATCAGCATATGCTGACAAGATCAGCTGCACCACTGGCTCCTGGAGCATCAACCCCATGACTCGCTTCTGCAGGAAAACGAGAAAGGGCTCCAGGGCCAAGGTGTACAGCTGGCCTGACAGCAGGCAGTCTTGACGCACCCCTCTCCTGAATGGGATGGGCTCCGTCAGGGTCCAGTTGAGCTTGACCAAACATTCTGCAAAGGTTTGCAGCATCTGGAGATCCCACACTAAGCGGGGCCAAAAGCCAAAGGCCCACAGGGTGTCTGTGAGGTATCCATGATCCACTCTGTCAAATGCTATCTCCTGGTTCAGGGACAGGAGGGCAAAAGACAGGCCCTCCTGGCATGCTAGCTCCAGGTGGTCATGAACGAGGTACAGGTTGTCGAAAATTGAATGTCCAGGCACCGTATACATCTGGTCAAGATGGATCATGTCCATCAGCATGGACTGCATGTGCTGCAAGATGGTCTTCACTACCACCTTGTAGTCTATGCAGAGGAGGGACACAGGACACCAGTTCCTTAGGTTGCGGGTGTTAGGGTGATGATAATTAGATCTTGGGGAGCACTGGGTGTTCATCTGAATAAAGGCTTTTTTCTGTGTCTCAGCAAAAGCTGCTGGTCACAAGGCAGGATGACATATTAAAAGTAACTAACTTCACAAATGCTTAAGCAAGTGGATTCCTAACAAAAGGATAGGGTGCAAAGTGCATGATGTGTTGTGTAAGAACATGATACAGACCAATGGCTATTGTTAGGAGATAAAGCATAAGTGCAGTCTTGGAGATGGTGCTGAAGTCAGCAAGAAACCAGAAAGAACCAGCAAGAAACCACAATTGACCGGGAGAAGATGGGGTCAAAGTCTTAGGCATGAGCTCTTAGCAAAGCGGCATGTAAATGAATGAAATGCATAGGCAATACCACACTAAGGAAGCAAACAGTAAACAGATGTGGAGCTTAAAATGGGAAAAGAAATGGGTGGACCCAAAGGAGGGACATAGGTGGAGTAAATGTTAATGAACCAAGGTGTATAAAATGTGGAAAGAACTAATGTTCAGGGCTGCTCCCCTGTTTTCACGGGTTGTGTGTCTTTGAGAGAGGTCACTTGAAGTTGTCTCCATTCTGAATAAAGCTGTTGTGAGCAATGTGTGCTGGTGTTTGCCCCCTGCTTGATCTGGCTAACGAGTAACAGCATCCATAAGCAATTGGATCATTGTCTCCTTAGTCAGGTGCCACATGGAGTCAGGGTCTAACAGTGGGGGT
>NW_005842635.1:261299-262968 GCF_000455745.1 Alligator sinensis
AAGGGGGAGTTCCCAACTTCTCTTGGATTTGGCACAGACCATGGCAAAGTCCAGGCTGAGGACATCTCAGAAGGCCCTGTAGAATTCTGCAATCAGCCCCTTGATGCCCAGTGCCTTGTTGCCAGGCATCAGGAAGAGGGCAGCTGAAAATTCAGCCAGAGGGAGAGGAGCTTCCAACCAGTCTTGGTCACCCATGCTGACCTGTGGGAGTCCCTCCCACAGCATCTGACAGGCTTCAGCATTGGTTGGATCCAAGAAGAAGAGCTCATCATAGAAGGTCCACACATGGTGGTGCATCTCGTCTGGCTCCATGAGGGGGGTGCCATCACCTGCTAGAAGGCAGGTGATGTACTTATTGGCCCACCACCTCCTCTCCAAGGCATAGAAGTAGCAGGAGCTGTGGTCCATCTCCAGAAGGAGCTGAACGTGCGAGCAGACAAATGCACCATAGGTGTGGTGGTTGTCCAGAACATGAAGCTTCCCACTTCTCCCAATACTCCCCGCAGAGGGCTGGGTTGGTTGGATCAGTGGTCAGGTGCCTCTGCAGCAGCAGCACTTCCCACTCAAGCAGCTCCTGGACTGCCTCCGTCTGCTGGCTGTGCCCCCGAGTGTAGCTGCAGCAAAAATGTCATATGTACACCTTCCCCACATCCTACCATCCCCTAGCCAAGGGGAAAGCTGTCCATTTCTCCCACCAGGATATCTAGAACTCTTGGAAGGCCTCCCTGAAGCCCACATCCTCCAGCAGACTGGCATTGAAATGCCAGTAGGCTGACCCCGGATGCACATGCCCTAGCATGGCCTGGGCCCAGATGAGGTGGTGATCACTGAAAGGGGTCAGCCTGATGCCAGAGGAGTGGGCCCAGGGAATGTGCGGCAAGGAGGTATAAATTCAGTCCATCCAGGAGGGGCATGCCTGCTCCTTCCCCACCCTCACATAAATGAAGGCAGGGGGGTCAGTATGGTGACAGGCACACCAGATGTCCACCAGGGAGTAGTTCATCAAGATCTCCTTGAGGATGCTCACAATGGCTTGGTTCCATTCTCTGTCTGACCGGTGTTACACATCTAGGGTGATTTTAAAGTCCCCACCAAGGACCAGGCACTCACAAAGGCTTACAGTGCCAATGTATGTGGCTGCCTGGCAGAAGAAATCCTCCAACTCCAGGTCTCTTGCAGGGGCTTACAAATTCAGAAGGTTCAGGACCAAACCCTGCACCTGCCTTCCCCCACCAGTGTCCTTGCAGTGGCAGGGATGCTGTCAAAATCTTCCCAGTGGTCCAAGGCTAGCTGTACCTTGCTGGCAGACCGGCAGGTGTAGGGTCAAGAAATGAAAGTAGCTCATCTCTGGTGATGGCTGGGATCGAGAGGTCTGCAGGATTCATGGAGCCTTCTGGTTCTTGGGCATCCTTCTCTTGGTTCTGAGGATCAGAGTCCTCCTTAGGCACCATCTGAACCCCCTGGTCTGCTAGGGCCCCAGACTCTGGTTGGGAGAGCTCTGCAGCCCCCTGGGACAGGGGTGGGAGTAAGGGTGAAGGTGGGGCTCCTTCACAAAATGGTGGGGTAGAGCTGGAGTTCCAGGGGGTCTCTGCAGGGTTCCTGACAAGATAGGCCCATTGATTAGGGGACCCCACCCCAACCCACTCTGGTGTGGGATTATGGGGCAGGC
>NW_005842635.1:262978-298227 GCF_000455745.1 Alligator sinensis
GGTGGGGGGGGGTGGGTTTTCGGGGGGGGGGGAGGGGAGACCGTCCAGGCACCAGTGTGGCTCTGCCATCTGCTTTGCGGTTCTGGGAAAGGGAACCTTCTCACTCAGGACTCACCGGGGTGAGCCCCAGGGCCTCTGTATGCCCAAGAATAGAGGGAGTAGGCTCTGCTGCCAGGCCTTCCTTTGGGTAGGCCTCAGCCTTGGCATCCGTGGTTTCAGGGGGTAGGCCCTGATAAGCAGAATGAGGGGCTTCCTCCATGAGCTCCTTTGCAGGACTATTGAGCAGCCCCAAAACCTCCTCCATGGGGATCACCCATTTGATCTTTCCTGAGGGTGGGTTTTCAGGCACAGATGGGGAGGCCTCTGGAGGCTTGGACTCTCCTTCAACCTGTGTGGTGCTCTTGGGAGGGGGAGAGGAGTCCTCCGCATCAGAGGGCTCTAGCTCTGCTGGGGCCTTCCTCTTGCCTTTACACCTGAAGGGGACCTGCATCCACTTAGCCATGGGGTGGTCCTCAGGTGGACACAGGCTGGAGCCTATCTGCAAGAGAAGATAAGGGTTGGAGGGTGGGGCAGCCATGATGGGGGTATGACTAGGGACAGCGGGGACCTGCTCCCTCTCTCCCTCAAGTTGCTGATGCCCTCCCTGGGACTCCACAAAATTTGTTTGGGGGCAGGGTCTCTTGAGCTCATTGTGGGGGCTCATAGTTGTGGCTGGGGTGGCAGTGGGGTTTCAGTGGGGTGGGGCACTGGTGGTAGGGGCACCCCTCTTTCCAGTGGGACCCAAAGATGCCCTCCCCACCTGGACCATGGGGCACTGTAACACATGGGGCCCCGAGGGGGCCTCCTTGGGGCCGATCTCAGTGTGGCCCACCCACCAGTTTCTGGGCTAACCGCCCGCCTTGTTGGTAATTAATTAATAGATGTTACTAAGCAGGAGGCTGCCCACTTCCTGCCACGATGGCAGGGGGTGCTATCTGCGGCTCCATTCCTCCCCTACACCACAGCCCAAGCCTTGCAGATGGCATCTAGCTGTTATCATAACCACTGGCCACCCACACTGGGCCCCAGAATCCTTCTAATTGAATCCCGCCTGGATTCCTCTCTTCAGGTAGTCTCATCCGCCTTCATACTAGGCAGCATAGCTCCCTCAACCGCTTCCCCTTCTGGGTGTGATCCCCCCCCCAGGACCTTCGGCTCTCTAGCGCTGGCCCACCTCGAGGCCAGGCGGAACCCCAGGCCCGCAGCTCTTGGGTGTTCCTTGTGTTGGGCCCCTGGCCCTTCGACCTTTACCGGTCCTGGCCCCAGCATGGACCAGTCAGGGGAAGTCCAGACAGGCCTGAGTCTATGACCCTTACTCTTTCGCCATGGGGTCCACCTTCCCGACTCTCCAACAAAGGGGTAAACCACCTGATTGTGGGGGCTTGGGGTTAAGGTGCCCTGACCCACCTTTCACCGGGGTGGTAACTGGCCTGGCATTTCCTGGGGGTTCCCGCGCCACTGAGAGCCCCACCAGGCCACCCACTCCGGGCAGGGTGCAGTTTTAGGTTGTACCCAGGACCAGGAGCCTCCTATCCATCCCCTACAGCCCCTCCCTTAGCTCCAGATGATATCAGCAGCCCTCCGGCCAGACAATGTTGTTGCCTGGCCTCTAGCAGCCAAGCTGCCCTGTTTATATGGGCAGCCCCAGATGCCAAAATGGCTGGCCTCATCAGCGCTGCCAGCTCCAGGCCCTTAAAGTGGAAGGAACAAACAGTGCCCTGCCACAGGTACTCATGATTCAAGTGCCCCAGAGCATGGTACCAGAAGCACCACAGGTCCCCCAGTGTATAGAAAATCCTCACCAGGGCCTCTTGATAGTTAATTGCCCAGCACCCCTCAGCCTCTAGTCATGCTCCCACCACCAGCTGGATCATGATCTGGTGACAGAAAGAGCACATGTGTTGGCAGCCAGGGTCCCAGGGTTTGGAGCTGGAGGAGCACGGCCTAATTGTGGATATAGGGAGAGATGAAGCTGAGGACCACCCTGGTCCCCAGATCTTCTAGAGGCTTGAGGAGGACATACTCACCATCCACCATGATCCCCCTTTCCAGTGCCTTTTGTGCAGTGGCCTCTGAGGCAAGGAAAAAGACCCCCTTCCCATGAAAGTGGGAGGCCGCCATGATCTCGGGGGCCACCCCCACTGCCAAAGACAGGGCCTGCATCCAGGTCTCAAAGTGCAGGTTCTCCAGCTTGGGCAGTTGGCACTTCATCCTGTGCCTGTGGGTGAGTGCTGGACAGGTGGGCCCACTGCCCAAGCTGGAAGGGCCAGCAGTGGAGGGTCCAGGCCCCCCAGCTTCAGGTCTCTCTACAGCTGGCTGTGCATAGCTGCAGTTGGCCACGTTGGTTGGGATGGAGCTAGGGCTAGGGACAGACTGAGTGGGTGTGCTATCTGGTGCAGTGCACCCGGTTCCCTCAGGGGCTGGTGGTCTAGGCTTGGGGGCAGGGCCCTTGCCCTTCTCACCCCCAGCTGTGGAGAAGGCTGATGAGGAGCCCTTCCCACTGCCCTTGCCACTGGTCCCTGAAGACAGAAGAGGGAGCTTGGGAAACCCTCTGGGGTGGCCTGGCCAGGGAAGACCCCCTGGCCCTGTTGGCTCCATACCAGAGTCACACTTGCCCCTGCAGTGCAGGTTGCAGGCTTCTCCACCCCCGGAAGAGGTTGGTTGAACTCTGCCTCCCATGTGGAGGTTTCAGGGGCATGCATCCCCTTGGGGGGCTTGGCTGGGATCCACCCTTATAGTGGGGGCTGAAGGAAGCTTTGTGGGGGCATCTCCCCCCTCCCCAAGAAGGTTGCTGGTCTGCCATTGTTTCAGATGAGGGCAGGGAAGACAGTGAAGAAAAACAAGATATCTCATGTGGGTGGTGAATCTATTAGGGGCAGTCTGGGGTTCTGGGGGAGAAGGGGAATAGGGAAGAAGGGGGATGAAGCTTTCCAAGCCACAGCCCCACAGGAAAAATACTGGGAGGCCTATGCTTTGAGAATGTGTGGGGAGGGGGAACACACACACAAGGGTTGGAGAAACTTGAGCCGGCTTACTCAGCCACTCAACAAACACCAGGTCGGGGGGTATGGACCACAGAACTTACCACACAAGAGCAAAAACACACAGGGAAGGCTGCTGAGATAGATGTAAAAGATGGCTGGAATGGTGGAGGGGTTTTGTTTGTGGAAGATCTGTCCAGGAGCCCCTCAGATCTCCAGCCAGGTGCTGAGCAGCAGAGCAGTAGACAGGAAGACAAACAGGATCAGGGGCCTGTGCTTGTGCAACTGATTGTCTCTGTCTTGGGGAATGGGAGACACTACTGCAGGCCTGGCTGCTAAGCTACTGTGTTACCAATCAATCATGATTCACTCAGGGACCAGCTCAATACACAGTACCTAGCTAATGCGGTCAGTTAATAACCATCAATTAACACCTACAAAAGCAGAGACTAAGGGGAGGAAAGAATCAATACAGACAATCAACTGCCCCAAGACAGAGACAGTAGGTTGCACAAGCACTCACATCACAAATTTTGTCTGTCAGCAGCTAGGGGTGCAGGGCCCCAGAACCCCCCTGCACCCATCTCCTTGGCAGCTGGCAGACCTTGTGGCCACAGCAGGGGCTGCCATCCCTGCAGCTTTCATCCTGCTGTGCCTTAACACACGCAGTGTCACCCATGTCACGAGTTTTGCTTGTTCGCAGCTTGAGGTGCAGTTCCCCCCAAACCTCTGCACTGATCTTCTTGAAATGTGGCATGCCTTGCAGCCTCACCAGGGGCTACCACTCCTGCAGATTTTACCCCCTGTTGTGTAACACATACAAGTGACATGAGTTTTGCTTTCAAGAATTTGGGGTACAGTTCCCCCCAAGACCCTACACCAATCTTCTTGAAACTTGGTAGACTTCATGCTTCCAGCAGGAGCTACCCCTCCTACAAGTTTAATCCAAATCAGACAAAAAACCCCAAAGTTATAAATATTTCATTGATTCCCCATTATACCCTATGGCCAGATCACTAAGGCAGCTCTGAAGCTTCAGAGGTGCTTCAGCTGGATCAAAGCAGAAACCCAGTCTGAAGCTTTGGATCAGATCCCTGGCATCTGAAGTGGCCAGATCTGAAGCCAGATCGGATCGCTGCCAACTTGCACAGGCCTAAATATAGCTAAACAGGATAATAGGCCTGTAGGTGGGTGAATGTAAATATGATTGCTAAATAATAAGCACTTTAAAATCCAGGGGGGCAAGGCGAGAGGGATTTGACGGTGGGGGTCTATTACAGACCCCCCAATCAGGAGGAGGAGCTGGACAGGGAATTTTCAGGCCAGCTTGCGGAGACACTAAAAGCAAGGGATGTAGTTGTCATGGGCGATTTTAATTACCCGGACATCTGCTGGGAGGAGCAGTCAGCCGGGACGGACCGCTCCAGGAGGTTCTTGGCCGAGTTGCAGGACCTCCACTTGATTCAGGAGGTGCACAGTCCCACCAGAGGAGATGCTCTGCTGGACCTGGTCCTGGCCGCAGGCGACGACCTGGTAAGAGGCCTCCAGGTTCTTGACCACCTGGGCAATAGTGATCATCGCATGCTGGAATTCACCATCCAGCGTAGAGTGTCAAGGGCCCGCAGCAAGGTGGTGGCCCTAGACTTCAGGAGGGCCAACTTCAGTGAGATGAGGAGATTAGTGGGAGAGGAACTGGGGTCCTTGAGGGCAGAGGAACTCAGCGTCCAAGAGGAGTGGTCGTTCCTTAAGGAAACGATACTCGGGGCCCAAGGGGTGTCCATCCCGACAAGAAGCAAGGCGGGCAGGAGTGTCCAAAAGCCCCCCTGGCTCACCAAGGGTGTCCGGGAATGCCTGCTTGCCAAAAGGGTGGCGTACGCCCGGTGGAAGGGGGGTGTAATCTCCAAAGAGGAGTATACCTCCTCTGCTCGGGCCTGCAGGCGGGCTGTTAGGAAGGCCAAGGCGGAGATAGAGCTCGGATTAGCGTCCAGGATTAAGGATAACAAAAAGTCCTTTTTCAAATATATTGGGAGGATGAAGAAGGCGCCGGGTAATGTGGGGCCCCTGCAGGATATGCGGGGCAATCTGGTGGTTGCGTCAGAGGATAAAGCGGACCTCTTTAACCAATTCTTCACCTCCGTTTTCTTGTGCAGGGACCGGGACTTCCCTGCTGTGATAGAAGCCGGACGCGAGGGGATCGCCTTCAGACCTCAGGTTGGGGAGGACCGGGTTAGAGAGCTTCTGGAGGGGCTGGACGCGTTCAAGTCAGCGGGTCCGGATGCTCTCCACCCCAGGGTGCTGAGGGAGCTGGCTGGGGTTATTGCAGGGCCCCTGGCACGGCTCTACGAGCGATCGTGGTGCTTGGGCCAGGTGCCAGACGATTGGAAGGTAGCTAATGTGGTCCCCATCTTCAAAAAAGGGAAAAGGGAGGACCCGGGCAATTATAGGCCCGTCAGTCTTACCTCAATCCTGGGGAAGCTCTTTGAGAAGATCATCAAGGAGCACATTTGTGATGGGCCGGCATCCGAGATGATGCTCAGGGGCAATCAGCATGGATTTATTAGGGGGAGATCATGTCAGACCAACCTGATTGCCTTTTATGATCAGGTCACAAAGGCCATGGATGCAGGTGTCGCGGTGGATGTAGTCTTTCTGGACTTCAGCAAGGCCTTTGACACCGTCTCTCACCCCATCCTAATTAGTAAACTAGGCGACTGTGGCATAGATGCCTACACGGTCAGATGGATTGCAGATTGGCTGAAGGGTCGCACTCAGAGGGTGGTGGTGGATGGATCATATTCGACTTGGGGGGAGGTGGGTAGTGGAGTCCCTCAGGGCTCGGTCCTGGGCCCTGCGCTGTTCAATGTCTTCATCAGCGATCTTGATGTTGGGGTGGAGAGCAACCTGTTTAAATTCGCTGATGACACCAAAATTTGGGGGGAGGTGAGCACGCTAGCAGGGAGAGAGAGATTGCAGAAGGATCTGGATAGGTTACAGGGGTGGGCAGACAGGAACAGGATGCGTTTCAATACGGACAAGTGCAGGGTGCTGCACTTGGGTAGTAGGAACCAGCAGCACACTTATACGATGGGGAACTCCCTACTTGAGAGCACGGAGGCGGAAAGGGATCTTGGTGTCATTATTGACTCCAAGATGAACATGGGCCGACAATGCGAGGTCATGGTTGGCAGGGCTAACCGGACCTTGTCGTGCATCCACAGGTGCATCTCGAGTAGAGCCAGGGAGGTGATCCTCCCCCTCTATGCGACGCTGGTCAGGCCGCAGCTGCAGTATTGTGTCCAGTTCTGTGCGCCCCATTTCAGGAGGGATGTGGACAACATGGAGAGGGTCCAGAGGAGGGCCACCCGCATGATCCGGGGACAACAGGGCAGACCCTACAGTGAGAGACTGCGGGACTTGAACCTATTCAGCCTCCACAAGAGAAGGCTGAGGGGGGACCTGGTGACCGTCTATAAACTCACTAGGGGGAACCAGAAGGGTTTGGGGGAGACGCTGTTTCCCCTAGCCCCTGCTGGCATAACAAGGAATAATGGGCACAAGTTGATGGAGAGGAGGTACAGATTGGACATCCGAAAAAACTACTTCACAGTCAGGGCGGCTAGGAGCTGGAACCAACTTCCAAGGGAGGTGGTGCTGGCCCCTACCCTGGGGATCTTTAAGAAGAGGCTGGATACTTACCTGGCTGGACTCATTTGAGTCCCGTTTTTGTTTTTAGGGTGAGTGGTTTTGTTTGTGTTTTTGGGTTGTTCTCCCGCCCTGGCGGGGGGTCGGGCTAGAAGATCTATTAGGTCCCTTCCGACCCTGAAACTATGAAACTATGAAACTATGAAAAAGCCTAACTAAATCTTTTCAAAATAAAAAGTCAAATTTGGGGGATTTCTAGAGAATGGAATTCAGAAAAAAGTGACTTAAAAATTAAATTTTTCATTTTATGTTTTTGGAGTGAGATTCCACCTGGGAGAGCAAACTCTGATGTTCCAATTTACCTGTGGATTTTTTTTTTCTTATAAACTGATCAAGTACTTGAAAGTAGTAAGAGTTTTTGTTCCCTCTCCTCTGACTGGAAGTTGGTTTCAGAACCTCACTTCTGCAATGGTTATTCATAGATGTTAGGGTCGGAAGGGACCTCAATAGATCATCGAGTCCGACCCCCTGCCTAGGCAGGAAAGAGTACTGGGTTCAGATGACCCCAGCTAGATGCCTAGCCAGCATTCTCTTAAAGACCCCCAAGGTAGGGGAGGATGCCACCTTCCTTGGAAGCCCATTCCAAATTTTGGCCACCCTTGGTCATGGTGCCTATACACGTGCTTCAATGTGTTCTAGTTGGAACACATCAGAGCAGACTTGAGAAAACTCAATTAATCTAATTAGAACACTTCAGCATGCCTCACCATCATGAGTATTCAGCATCCCATGTTTCAAAATGGCGGGAGGGTTGCTTTAACTAAAACTTGTTGAATGAGCTTTAGTTAGAGCACCCCTGCAGCCATTTTGAAACATGGGATGCAGAATACACATGATGCTGTGCTGTGGTGTTTTAATTAAAGCAACTGTCTGGGAGCTTGAATTAAAATGCCCCACACCTACCCTGGAGCATGTGTATAGACACCCTCAGAGAGCCAACCATGACTCAGATAATATGTGCAGGACTGTGAGATCTGAAGCCTAATCCTGGTTTAACCATAGTTTGTATCTTTGCTCGGCTTCCCTACTTGTAAAAATAGTGATGATGCGTCTTAGAATGCTTTCAGACCTATAGATGAAAATCAGGAATCAAGTGCTAAGTATTAATAAATATTTAGAAATGCCAGCAGCTATCTTTCCTGAGCAGTTTTACAAATCACAGTTTTGCAGGATGGAAGAAAGTTGGTAAGGAAAATTATTTAATTTTCAAGCTTCATGCATCATAGTGCTGCTTCAGTGTAATGAAAAAAAAGCACCATAGCAATTTAATTTAAATGAGTTGCTTTTCTCTCTTAACCAGTTTAAAAATTGTGCATGATTGAACTCTGTCAGTATCTAAATCTTCAGAGCTGGGAGAAAGTACACTGCAAAATAGAACTTGGGTAGACTCAGGTGCACATTTTTAATTCAGATTTTTTTTTCAGTTGGTGTTGGTAATTGTCCCATAATATATATAAAAAAGGCTCCAGAATTCACCATCGTCTTTCTGTAGGAATTGTCAGACAGCCAGAAAGAGACTTTAGAGTCTAAGGCATATTTTAAGTACCTATGCTTTAAGTGAACCAGAAGCAGGGAAAACTAACAAAGCAGGCAAGTTCTCTTTGACCCTCATCTAAGTATTTAATTTTATAGTTTGGACTGTGGGCTCTGGAATACTTTGGACTGTGGGCTGTCCTTTGTGTGGTTACAAAAGAGTATTCTCTCAGACTTTGTAATACTTAAAGGCATCCAGTTCTTCCAAGTGACTGGATGCCTTTAAGTCGGCAGGCCTGGATGAGCTTCATCCGGTTAGTATCCTTTTAGTTTCAAAGATACATTTGTACATGGACAGTTTATGCTGTATTGGCAGCATTTATTTGACATATGAAGATCCATTCTTTTCACAGTAATGACTAATACCCACCTGACTTTGGGCCACTCTGTACTTATGAATATCAGGTCACTTGGTGCTTCTATCTCTAACTCAGCCTGAGTCTGGCAAGCCAGGGTTTCCAGGTACCCAGCTCTCTTCCAAACCTGTGTGTTTCTTCAGAAGACTAGGTGAAATCTATATACGTCCATGAAAGATTTTGCTTTCAATGAAGAGATGTATCATATGAAGAACAGGAGAGGTGACAGTATCACTTTATTTGCTATTCTTTAAACCTTAGCTTTAGTACTGTGTCTGATTTTGGACACTGAACTTTAAGAAGGATGTGGAGAAGGCAGAAAGGATCCAGATATGACTGATAAAGATAAATGAATTGAAGAACAATCTGTATGAGGAATGGCTGAAGCTACTAGGTATATTCTATTTGGAGAAAGAGTAAGGGGTCATAATAGCATTTTTCAAATATTTGAAGGAAGATGGATTGTTCTTCCTATGTATGCCAGGCAGGGCTTATGGTACTGGATTTAAACTACAGCAAAGTAAATTTAGAATAAGTGCTGATGTTATACTTATATCAACCTAAATTGGATTAGGTTGATCTAAGTGCCAAACTATACGTATGTTGGGGAACTTAGGCCAGTCAAAACATGGCTGGCCTGATCTATCTTAATTCACCTAATGAGGTGTGTGACCTGAGGGTGAAGGAGAGCGTATGTGGCAGCAAGACCCTAGATCACTGGATGGAGGTCCTGGTGAGCAGAGTCCTGGAGGCAGAAGGGCACAGGTTGGGGATATGGAAGAGGGGGATCCACTGTCCTGTGCCAGCATTCCATTCACCAGCTAGTCTCCTCCTCCACCACAGGCACTCTCAATATGTGCCACGGTCATGGCTTCTATGGTGGGGTCTAGAGGCACCAGTCCCCACCGTCAGGCAGCTAGTGCTTAGGCCCTGGTGGCTGTCTATCTTGCTGAGGATGTGGAGCAACAGTCATGTGTGTCAGGATCTGGCCACAGTTGCCCAGGAACACCTGTCCTGTCCACCAGCCAGTGTTCCAAGTGAGCATTTCTGGGGATGTTGTGACACCCCACGACACCTCCTTTAATCCTGGTTTGGTGAAGCAGCTGGTGTTTCCCAAGGTGAACATCCCACTGCTGGGGTTCCCCAAACTCCAGGTGCAAACAGAGTGTGTGCCACCCTCCTCACTCCATCTGTACCTATTTCCTTTTGATTTCTGGTTTCTGAACCATTTAATGTTCCACTTTTAGAGATGGAGGTGGCACTCACTGTATCAACAGCCAGCAGGGGAGGAACATCTCCCTGATGAGCTCCCATGCCATGATGAACTTGGAGGTATGGGATGAGGCTATGGGAAAGGAGGAGGCTTCAGGTCCTGGGCATGACCTAAGACTGCACCCTCTCAGGGTTGGGAGAACTGATGGGACTGCTGGCAGGGCTGCATTCCCCAGAAAATGCTAGGACCGAGGACCTCCCTGGTAAAAGGTGGGTAGGAGGTATGTTATAATCTCCAGCCACCACATGTATGCACAATCATGGCTGGGTAAAGCCCAGACCTGTAAGGTCTTTGAGAGGCCTGAGTCTTGCTGATTTCAGTAGAGTTGTGATGCTTCAGGTGAGCTCAACTTAGCTACCTGGGATGCTATCTGTGAGGCATGGGCTTCAAGCTGTGGAATCACACACCAGGCAGACAAGGTTATTTATATGAATCTGATATCTTTTAGTAGGCAAACTGTATAGTTGGAGAAATATATCTTAGCAAGCTTTCAGGTTGAAAAACCCTTTGTCAGGTTGAGGAAGCATCTGCAGTTGGTGTGTGTGCTCTTCCTGGATGGAAGGAATAGTAAACAAGCAGAGGCTGGCATGCAATGCAGGCAAGAAAGCTAATCAGTGAAGATGGAAATGGAGGCATCAGGGGGTGAGAGACAGGCTCGGGTAGGGCGGGCACTGGGATTGGAAGGGACCTCAGGGAAAGATCACAGTCACTCAGTCAGCTACACAGTCAATATCAGACCAGTCCTTCCCCACTCTTCCCCCTCCTTCTCCTTACTTTCTGTTTCCCTGCAGGCAAGCCCAGCTTCAACTTCAAAACTCAAAATGTTTTGAAACTCAAAACATTTCAACTGCCCTTGTTTCATTTTGAGCCTGTTTCAAAGCCCTTTGTTTCATTTAAATTTCACTGTTTTGAGCTCAAATCAAGTCAAAACAGCATTAAAATGAAACAGTCAGCAAAATTTCACACAGCCCTAGTGTACAGGGATACCCTGGCTGCACAACATCAGCACTGCAACCTCTGTACTCTTCAATGGCTCAGTATTCAAATGTCTGTTTGAGCATTCCAGGTAGGTTTTCCTATCATAAAAACAAGCCCAGGAGAATTCTCCTGGATTATTTGGATGTGCATACTTGCAAAAGGCTAGGGAGTGGAGTGAGCTTTGCAAGGGCAATCTGACAAGGTACGAAATACAGTGCCTACTGTAGTCCTTCCTATGGGAGCAGAATCACCAGTCTACCATGGCCTCCAGATGACTCCTTTGGAGAAATTCCAGCTAACTCAGCGAACAGTTTCAACAAATTCTGAGCAGAGGATGAGCATTATTTATTAGATTATTCATATTGTTTATTTTAAATTTTATTAAATTGTTATTATTATTGTATTTGATCATTAATGAAGCAGTATTAATGACCTAAGCAGTAGCAAGAAGTCACTGAAGTTGAGTAGTGAGTACATTTGTTACAGCTTCATCCATTGTAATGATAAAAAAAAAAAAAATGAATTCCATGTGTGGTCAATGGGAACTGACATGCATCAATTATCTTTTGATTGCAAGCCATTAGTAAAGTACAAATTGATCCATGACCAGTATTTTTTTTTGTCTTAATGAGCCTCATATTTTTAAAGAAAAAACATTTCTATTGTTCTCTTCAGTGCTTAGAAGGAAGTCTTTATCCTAGGGAAACAGGAATAAAACCAGCAAATAATTATCCAAACATCATTGGATTTGTTCACTCCAGTCAGTGACATAGACTTTTTACTTCCAAAGCAAATTTGGATGATGTTTCTTCCCTGGGTTTTAGCAACTTGGAAAAGACCTATGACAGAATGAAGGTGCAGAAACACAGACTAAAATGAAGGGTCTGCTGGAGGAAAGAGTACATCATTAAGTCATGGTTAAGGTTTCTTCAAATACCATACTTAGAAAACAATACCATAATGAAGCAAAGTATGCCCACTGACCAGTCCAAGAGTAAACTGAAGAGAAACATGGATAATAATTTCCTGTTCCATGGTAGAATTTCACTCTCCGTTATGAGAAATAAGTAATTGTACACATGGCATGTTAGTTCTCAGCTGACTATGAAGGAAAGATAACACATAATGTGGGATGTACTTTACTTCTTCTAGGCTAGCCTCTTCTATTTGTGCTCTGAGTTTAATGCACCAAGGACTCTGTTGCTAATTTTTTTTCCTTTTTAGCTACTTTAAACAAAATTATAGTTTCACAGGAGCAACACTCTGGTTAAAACTGGAATGACACCATTTTAAATTTCTACTTTATTCCATTCATTACTTCTATTACTATAAAAATGCCCTTTCTGGCAATCCTTGTCCTACTCTTTCTCCTACACTCCCACAGTAAAAAAGTATTTTTCATTCCTCAAGGACATTATACACATTATGATGTGGCTGATTCTGTGTTCTCTCATAGTCCAAGGACCTGTCATTGATGACAGCTACAGAGGTAAAAGTCCACACGGCTGCTGCAACAAAATCTGCCTAGATAGGAATCAGATTTTTCCAAGATTTTGAAAGAATATATATATTTCTCATTGTGCAGTAGCAAAGGCTCATGGTCTTTTTGTGATAATACACAGTAGACTAATTCCATTGTGCATTAGTGTGTTACACAGCTTTTGCCATAATGGAATAATGTGCAGTAGAATTAGTCTTTACAGACTGATTGGCTGGTGATGGTCAAAGAACAATTAATATGGAAGAGAACTCAAAGCAAATACTTGCAAACATCCATAAGTTCCGTCCACTTTCATCCACTTGCATGACTGGGCACAAAGGCAAAGGGCTAAGGCTGCATTGAGCTTTGTTCCCTCAAAAACATATGCTCCCTTCAACAGACATACTTGGTGATACAGTAGAGCTTGATAATATTTTTTTTACAAAAAAGTGAGTTTTACCCATTTTTTTCATGGAAATGTATCAATCTTTCTTTGCATGTGTGTGTGTGTGTGTGTGTGTGTGTGTGTGTGTGTGTGTGTTTAATTTTATTCTTTTTACAATAACCAATACTGTCTTATTTGAGTAAATTTTCAAGTAGGCCAGACATTTAATTCCTTTATTTTGATTCACATTATGTATCATGTGTCACAACCCAAGGGTGTGATTTTGTTTGTGTGTGCTTTGGCACTGCTAAATTATTTCCCGCCACTCGGAGCTTTCTTTGCAGGGTGCATTTCTTAGTTGCAAAGAGAAATGCACAGTGCAAAGGAGTTCCCGCCACCCGCATGCAAATTTGTGTCCCACTATTGGCCAGTTCTAAATTATTCGGAAAACGCTGAAAACCCCCTGCGACGTACTCTCGTGCCCTGCAGGTTCGAGTTTTGTTTTGTTTCCTGTCTGTAACCGCAACTCAAGCAAGTTTTCCTGCCTGCACCGCGACCATCTTCGGTGTAAGTAAAATAATCTTTAATCAACCGCTAAGCGTCTGTGCCTAATTCTAGCCTGCCGGCCTGCATTCCCCGACCCACATGCCAGGGCTGCTGGCCACAGCCCTCGCCGCACGCCCCCGAGAACCTTGGACTTCTCCCGGCCCGCACATCATGGAATAATGGTATTTGAAGCCAGAAGGATTAGAATTCCTATTTACTAATTCAGATTGCAGATGATGGTCATTTTATGGTAGATGAATCCAATCTACCTAGCAAATGATAGCGGATTCTTTCACCCTTGCAGAATTCTGCATCTAAAACAACTCTGGCGCTGATAGAATTCCAAAAGGCATCTTATGGTTTATAAATGCCTATAAGCACTATGGTTAGAAAGAAAACATTTTTAATCATACAATCACTATGGAGATTTTGAACCTTGCCCTGAGATTGGCCATTGTAAGTAATAAGAAATAGAATTTGATTAACCATTGGTAAATTGGAGCAATTATAAAGAAGTAGAAATATGACTAGATATTTGTAGCAGATCACAGCTTGAACCTGCTGTTCAGAGAGCGATGAAAAAAAACGCCATTGATTATTTCTGCCCTCTCCTTTTCTTTCATTTATCTTCATTTATAACAATTTAGAATGTCATTCTTGTTATATGTGTAATCGGCTCTTTCTGATGAAAATAGGTCTGACTATTATATTGGATCAGTAAGTACTGTGCATAATGGCCATAGTATATAAAGTCAATAAATAATTATAGCATAATGGGACTGCTTCTTAATGGCCTAACTTTTATTTGTGGTTTGCAGATTTGAACAGATATATGTCTTTGGGGCGTTTTAATTTTTTTTTCCCCTTATTCTGCCTAGGATTTTGAAGGACAAAGAGAAAGATGAATAAGATGTTTCAGCTTAGGAATTCTCTGGTTAAAAAACCCCACTGATAGAGGTAGCAATCACAGAACTCCTGAGTGTATGCTCTTTCTGTTACACATGATGTAGCTAGAGTAAATCCAATATTGAAGGACTTACAGCACACCATAAAACAATTGCTAAACACTTTATTACCCACTTTGTTGTTTTTTGATTATATGGACATGCAAATGGGGTACTGATCTTTGCATCCTTCTCTGTGCTATGGTAGGGTGCGTCCAGATGATCATGCATGTGCCTCTTGCCCCATCTCAAACCCCTTTGAGACAGAGCAAGAGGCAAGTGCAGGAATGGAAAAAAATGATCCCCACGCTGCAAGCTTGCAGCATGGAGAGAAAATTAGTGCCCATGATATCCAGGGGTCAAACAAAAACCTGGCAGAAAAAAATGGGTCAGGGCACAGTACCAGACAGTGCCCTAAGGCAACCAGAGGATCAGTCCTCCAGAGACACTCTAGCAAAATGCCAGAGCATCTCTATGATTGGCCCTTTCCCTGGTCCTGAAGCACGCTGCCTGCCTGTACCAGGCAGGCAGCGGTGCAAGCTGCACGGACCCAGACCTGGCTTTTGCCAGGTAATCAGGGGGTTGGGGGGGTTGGAGAAGGGAGGAGGGGACCTAGGGAGGCTGGAGACAGCAGAGGAATGAGGAGGGGGGTGGAGGCAGACCTGGAGGCATTCCCCTGCTGTTCCCTGCTCTCCCAAGGCTGGAGGTAGCAGGGGAATGTCTCCGGGGCTGTCTCCAGCCCCCTGCTCATTCCCCTGGTTGATAGGGAGGCTGCCCTCAAGCTTCAGCTCAGTCACGGTCCTAATCCATCAGCAGTCCTTCAGAGTTGAGGATGACATCCGTAAGGTTTGATGGGTCCTCCAGTGACTAAGAAGTCCAATTCTGGATACACACGTTCTTCAGCAATGGGGCATGTTGTTGCAAGGGGAAGTGGGATTCTCAGCCTTGGGTTGGTTTCCTTCTTCTTCTTCCACTGCCACCATTCTGCCTCAGTATTGAGGCTTCGATGCTGGTGGACGCAGCTTCATGGAAGACCTTGAAGAGATATAAGGTCACTTGCAGAGTGAGCCATCTTGCAGCAATCATCTGCAAACTGAAGGTCATGGATGTCCTTGGGGTGAATTTCATTTTTTCCCGGAAACATCCAAGATTGAAAAGCTTCCCATCCAGTCAATACTGGATATTAACACCAGATCATAGATCATCTCAAATGAGGTGGATGATGAAGGTCAGCTAGATTGTGAACAGGGTGGGGGTGATTACGCAACCTTGTTTGACTCTGGTCCGGATGCAGAAGGCGTCGGTTTCAGATCTTCCACTCAGGGCAGTGGTGGTCATATCATTATGCAGGAGACTCAGCATGATGACAAACTTCAGTGGGCAGCCAAGGTGTTGGAAGATGGTCCACAGAGCTTCATGATTTAAGAAACTGAATGCCCTGGTCAGGTCAATGAAGTTGAGGAACAGTTCTGGATTTTGCTTCTGACATTTTTCTTGGATCTTCCTGGCAATGAAAACCATATCTGCAGTGCCCTGGGATGGTCAGAAGCTACACTGGGTTTCTAGAAGGATCTCCTCGGTGATGGGACAAAGGGGGTATAGGAGGATGCGGGCCAGGATCTCACCCGGAATGGACAGGAGGGAAATCCCCCTGTAGTTCCCACAGTCAGATTTGTCCCCTTATTGTAGATGGTCATGATGATCATATTCTTGAGATCCCCAGGGATTTCCTCTTTATCCCAAAGGTGGAGAATAAGATGGTAAAGTCATGATGTGAGGCAGAAGCCACCAGCATGGTAGACCTCAGCAGGTATACCATCTGGCCCACAGGATTTGTTGGTTTTTATCTGTTGGATGGCCCACTTCAGCTCTCCAATGGTTGGGGGATCACCAAGGGAATCCACCAGAGGGCATAGCAGGACAGCTTGGGGGTGGCCTCCTCTGATACGGTGGACTCCTGGTTAAGGAGGAGTTCAAAATGCTTCTTCCAATGCAGATGGATGGCATCATCATCCTTGAGAAGCCAGGAGCCATCCTGTGAGCAGAGAGGTTCTGTCCAATGGAGCAGGGTCCATAGGTTGTCTTGGTAGCCTGGAAGAAGTTACACATCATGCTGGTCAGCATAGCCCTGGATCACATGCACCTTCTCCACCCACCAGTTGTTCTTCATGTCATGGATGCATCACTGGACCTCAGCCTTCAGCTGGTGGTATACTGCCATCTTTCACTGAGTTCATCGATGGCTTTGCCAGGCAATGAAGGCTGCACACTTTTGCTCAAGGAGATCATGGATCTTAGTGTCATTGGCATTGAACTAGTTCTGGTTCTGTCATGATGCAGGTATCTTGGACAGTGGACTTCAGTTGCTCCCAGTGTGCCTGGATGGAGATGTCACCAGCAGTAGGGACTAGCTCCAGGGCACTATACAACTGGGCCTGGAACTCCTCCTGCTGTCCAGGGTCCTTCAGAGCTGTGACATTGAGCCATCTCTGGGCAGCGTTCTGGGTCTTCCCGTGTCTTGGTACCAGGTGGATGTTCATCACTGAGCACACAAGTCAGTGGTCTGTCCAGAAGTCTTCAAATCCCTTCATGGCCCTCATATCAAGCACATCCCTCAAATCTGTACCACAGATGATGATGTAGTCCAAGAGTTGCCAGTGCTCTGACCTTGGATGCCTCCACATGGTCTTGAGCCAGTCTTTCTAGAGGAAGAAAGTTCTCATCATGGTCAGGCGCATTTGGTCAGAATCAGGATACCCTTGGCATTGCCCTTCCCTATTCAGTTTTTACTGATAGTTCCACTCCAGATTTTGTGGTCACATGCAACTGGGCAGTGGGCATTGAAGTCACCCAGGAGAATGACCTCATCCTCCTTAGAGATGGAGGCAAGGACATTGTTGAGATCAAAGAAGAACCCTTCCTTGACTTCTTAATCGGAGTCCAGAGTTGGAGCATATGCACTGATGACAGTGGTGCATTGGTTTTGGCTCACGTTCAAGTCAAGGGTCATCAGGTTTTCATTGACACCCAAAGGGAGTTTGGGGAGCACATCAGCTATCTTGTTCCTGATGGCAAAATGGACTCTGTGGATACGGGGGTCGTAGTCTGATTTCCCTTTCCGGAAGAAGGTGTACCCTTTGCTGGCCTTCCTCAGCTGTCTCTCCATGGTGAACTGGGTTTTGCTGAGAGGAGCGATCTTGATGTTGTTCCTCACTAGCTCCCAAGCCATGATGGCATTTTATCTTTCTGGGGGATTGCTCTTTGGGTTGTCAATGAGCATTGTCACATTCCAGGTTCTGAAGTTTAGCTTTTTCTTATTCCAACTGCAGGAATGGTGATCCTGCTGGGCACAGTTTCCCATACAGGAGAGATGGGACAGCCTATATTTGGGGCACCTTTTCTAGCCCCCTCCCCATCAGGGTGAGAAGAGGGTATCCTAAAACTAACTGCTCAGTCACAGATGCAGCTGCCGAAGGACACCCCTATCCCGGCACGGGTGCCTGATGACAATCATGCATCCACTGCTGGTGTATAGATTTTTTGGCTGGGGACCTCCAGGTATCAGAGCCCTCCACCATTGCCAATTCTCCTTTGCCATGGACCTGACAGAACCTGCATGTGGCATATTTAACATGGGGACTCCGGTGTGCAGTCGGGTCCACACGGTCTCGGCAGTTAGTGGCCGGGTTCATTGGCATGGTGAACCACAACAACTAGGGGCACTTCTCCATTGCAGCCTTCTTCCACCTTCACATCCATTGGGGCCACAGCCTTCCTCCACCTGCTCTACCATTCAGGACTTCTAGGATCATTCTTTGGCTATATTGATATCATCCCTGTAATGAGGTCTCAGTCTCACTCTACCTTCTACTGTCATTGGGCTCTCTATGCCCCTGTTGCTCTGGGGCCCCTACACAACATGGTAGTGTCCCCCAATGAGGCCTCCTCCTCCCTTATGGCCTCAGCCTGGTCCACCACTTTCAATAACAAAAGGTAAGCAGCACAGTAGCACTAGCATCTCAGGCAGCCAAACTGTCACAGAGTATTTCTTTCCTTTCCTGCAGGAGCTTTTCTCTAGCAGCTGCCAGAGAACTCTATCTGCCAGCCTCAGCCCTGGTTCAAAGGCAAACGAGGGGTATGGAGCACAAACTCAGATGATTCCCCCTCCTTTCACTGAATTTCCTTTGCTAGGACACTCAGATCCAGCTCCAGCTCCAGCTCCAGCTCTTCCTCTGTCACTGGAAGGCTCAGCATGGGAAGTGAAATGGGGATGGAGGAGACTGTCATGGTGGTACTTCTGCTTGTTGTCATTGTGGTAGTGGTGGGGGGGTTATGGCTGGTGCTCTTGGAGGGGATGCAGGCACAGGCAGTGGTACTAGCACTGCTCCCCTCTCCTTGCTGCCTGTACTAGTGGGAGCATCATGCCTTGCTGTAGAAAAGAGCCTGCATCTCAGTTTGGTCGGGGGGAGGGGACTTACAGCTCTCCCGTTACCCCCTCTTGTGCCACTCCCTGAAAGCTTGCCAGTGTCCTTTCTAGCATGCTTCATTGTATGTTTCATAGTGTCTTGTCTTTGCCACGGTGTGCTGGAAAATCTGACTTTTCTTCTTCTGTAATATTATCTATTTGCTTTATGTAATATATGTAGATATTAAGATAATTGTATGTATGTGGATTTATGTAATGTATGTATGTTTGTTTGTATGTATTTATTTATGTAATTAATAAAATATATAAATGTATGTATATGTTTTCCTATATAAATTATATATTATAATATGCAATATAATTATACTGTGCTTCCCTGTACAGTGAATGGAATGCATACTGTGGGAGAAAGCACAGATTTGAAAAGAATCAAAATAGACTAAACAAAAAGAGGATTTGGGGGGAGAAATAAATTGAAAGGAATCAATCAATGAATATACTAATAAAATAAAATGGTATAGAATAAAGAAAAAGGTATTGCTGAATCTCAGTTGCTAGGCTAGCAAGTAGCAAATGAATGCTAGCCTTTGATGTATGATGCTGCTGAGCTTCTGGAAGATAGCTCAGTAACTGACCCCAAGGCAGAAAGCAGCCCAGTTCAAATAATGCTGCATTTTATGCTGTTATTCCATCCCCGCCCACAGGCAGTTCGTAGGCTCGTCCGTGAAGTACAGTTCATAGACTCATCTGTGAAAAGTGATTTGTAAATTCTCCTTGAGAATCAGACCTGAGAGATTGGTGTTCTGTTCTTGTCTTTGATACATTTTTGGTGTGCCCTCATTCTGGTGTGCACTTGTTGCCTGGTGTTTCCAAGTATTTTCCATCAGGGAACTTGGTGCCCTGGTGAAGATATGTATTTTATTGTGAAGATATCTTCATACTGGAAATATTGTTGGCAGGTTTTGTTTCTTGTGAAACTCGTGGACTCAACACAGACACTGGAATTCTGACACACTGTAACCTGCCAGGCATCTGACTCCCCACGTACCTCTCCACTTTTACCTGCCCTGCTACATTCCCCTCCCCGCCCCACACCCCAGCTGGTCCCTCACCCCCTGACATCCCCATTTCCATTTTCACTAAATGGCTTTCTTGCCTGCATTGCATGCCAGCTTCTGACTTTACTATTCCTTCCATCCAGGAACAACACACACACCAACTTCAGGTGCTTCCTCAGCCTGACAGGATTTCTCAACTTAAAACCTTGCTAAGCTATATTTATGTAACTATTCAGTTGGTCTAATAAAAGATACCAGATTATATTGACCCAAAGAACCTTGTCTGCCAGTGCCATGTCCTTAGACCAACACCCCTAGCACCTGTCCCCAGTCAGCTGACCGGAAGGATGCAGGCCCCTGGGCACATCTAAGCCCCAGGGCTAGGGCTGGCAGGGAGGGTTCTCTGGCAACTGCTGGAGAAGAATCTCCTGCAGGAGAAGAAAGAAAGGCTCTCTAACAATTTGGCTGCCTGAGATGGTGCTGGTGCTACTGTGCTGCTTACTAAGTTATTATTACCTGTTGTTATTTAAAGTGATGGACCAGACTCAAGCTGTAGGGGAGGAGGAGACCTCACTGGGGCACACTACAATGTCATGTAGAGGTCCCAGCACTAGTGAGGGTGTGCCTTAAAACACACACAAAGTCACACGTCACAAGTTTTGCTTGTCAGCAGCTTGAGGTGCAGTTTCCCAGAAACCACTGCACCCATCTCCTGGAAACCTGGCAGACTTCATGGCCTCAGGAGGGGCTACCATGGCTGCATTCTTTAGCCCACTGTGCCTTATCACACAAACATGACATGAGTTTTGCTTTCAAACCTTTAAGGTGCATTTTCCTAGAAACTCCTACACATAGCTCTTTGACACTTGGCACACTTCATGTCCTTAGGAAGGGCTACCAGTGCTGCTTCCTTTATCCAAATATGCCAAAAAATGATATATTTATAGGCAGTTTTGTGCTTCCCCATTATAGCCTATGGGTAAAATGTCAAAACAGCATTGAAACAGTGAAACAGTTTCAGTGAAACGAAATAGAACAGTGCCTCAAAATGAAACAAAACTCAAAATGAAACACTGTCCTGTCAAAACAGTGAAATGGAAGTTGAAACAAAATGGTGTTATTTCGCCCAGCCCTACTGTACACACATCAGGGATCTTCAGTCTTTTTCAGTTTGCCCAGAAATAGATGGCAGTGCACAGGGAGCCCTGACTGGCAGACCCAGACTGTTCAGGGTCAGCCAGTTTCTCCCTGTAGCACAATGTGGGATTGTGAAGGCAGTGTGTTCTGCTTCCTGCTTGGCTGAAACTAGAGTCTAGTGAGAGGAACACTATCTCCCTGGGAGGGAGGAGAAACTGTTAAATATCCTGGAATAGTCAGGGCCAGATTAACACTTAGGCAAACTAGGCATATGCCTAGGGCCCTGAGCTGCAGGGGGTCCTGATCCTTTCCTCCATGGCAGCAGCATAAATGGCCCCATCTGCCTCCTTTCCCGTCCCCGCCCCTATCTGCCGGCCTTGTCACCGTAGCAGCTGCTTCCTAGTGGTGGCTCTGAGCCCTTCTCCTTGCAGGTTCAGTGCCAGAGTGGGGGGAGTCTTGCCTGGCCTGGGGCCCACAAGTTTGTTTACTTATGGCCCATTAAAGGGTTAATCCACCCCTAGGAATAGTGAAGAACCACTGTGACTTCTCTGAAAAGAGAATGTGTACAGACATTCACTGTCTCAGGAGAAACTCACCTGGAAGTGATTGAACCTTGGTTCTTCCTGGGTTATTTTTCTCCTACAGTGACAATTTTTGCTCTTGGAGAAAAATCCTAAACATCTCTACACTTGTGGTTGCTCCTGGGGGAGTAGCAAATCTCCCAGAAAAAAAACCCAAATGTCAATACGTGGCCCAAGTAATTATGGCCCATAGGTGTAATAGCAGTGAAAAATGAAATGCACGTTATTCATGGCCCCATTGTGGGGATTCAAGACAAGAGGTATCTTTTTACTTTCCCCAAAATCTTCTCCATCTGTGTACACGTGCTTTGTGTATGAAATGACATTAACACAAATAGATAGAGTGCAGTACGCTACACCTCAGAGTGCCAACTTAACCTGCTGTAACAACATACGGGTCACTGCTACTTAGGGCACTGCTACAATAGTTTAATGGAACACAGTGCAATATCTCATCCTTTCATCTCCACTATAATTTTATCAAGGAAATAAATCACTATATTATAAATGGGAAGTCACATGGATGCAATACATTTTCTTTTTGAATCAGTATTGCTTGTTGGAAAATTATGGGAAAGTTAGGACAATGTAGTGTCCTTGGTTGGTACTGAATAGAAGCAATGAACACCAGGCTTATCCAGGATGAACAATGTATTTGTAAAATCAACAAATTAAAATGTTTAAATCAATACAATTTAAAACTGCAGTGTGCAGAAGACAAATTATGTTTTGATCCATGAAACAGTTGGTTGATACAAACCTTAGGGGTAGTAATGAGGAATTAAAAAAAATATTCAAATGAAATTTAACATTGACTAAAAGAACGAAAATGCAGTATTTGAATCTACTGGTCATTGCAATGTGTGAGTATTTGAAAAGATGTATTATGTGAGCTATTATTTCAGACTGTAGAAAATAAAAAAGTTGAGCATCGCAGGAAGCATCACAGCCTCAGGTAATATTATACTTTTCTATATCTAAAATGCAGTCTCGACTATCTTGGGATTTTATTCCATGCAAATGGTATTTCAGAAGGACTTCCTCAGTAAGGTAAACTTTTCTGTTCAGTCCAAGTATCCAAATTTGTACTGACCTGTTCAGTCCTATTAAGCCAAATGAGCTTTCTTCATATTATAGCCTCCCCCAATTCACTAGTCAGGGTGACACTGGAGAAACAAACCTCCTACTCAAATCATGAACTGCATTCAAAATTGTTCTATTATGCTGCAAACTTCAGATTCATGCACTTTTTGTGTTTTCTACTTTTTGACTCCAGACTCTGGGCCTGATTTTATTTTTATATGAAAGTATGTAAGAAATAACTGCTAAAGTGAGATCACAAAGAGATCCTGCATCCATCCAATTACAGCCCATCTATTTTAGTTTTCTTGAGTTATGAATATTGTTAGATACTCACCTTACTTTAAATAATATCACTGTTCATATTCAATGCAAAAATCTAAGTTTGTCCCTTGAGAAAAGACAACACAAAGTGGTTTCCTTTAAGGGCAAAACATTGATTAAAATATAGCAGCAGTCTTTACCCCTTGGTATGTGATTCTTAAACTTCATTTTCTAAGATATACTTAGAGAATTACTTTTCTCTAAGTATATCTTAGCTCAGATGCCACAAATTAGCCTCACATCAACTCTGAGGATCACTCAAATCCCCTTCCTCTGCCTGATTTTCTGGGTCTCTACAGTGGCACAAGAATATGTGAATTTCTAAAAAGGTAATATTGATTTGTAAGTTAAGGATTCAGAATATGAGAAGCAATAAATATTGGAATTTAAAAATGACTTGCAAAGAGTTTTCTAAAACAGCTGCCTTTGCACACTTTTTACTTCCTTCAGATATCCAAATGAATGTTTAAGCATTAAGGAGGACCTGTCTGAAGCCATACCATAGCTTCTCTATCAGTAGAATGGCAGCGTAGAGATGATTAGATTTACCCTTACATGCTTTTAACTTTTTTCATTAAACATTAGGACCTTTAGAGATACCATAAAAAAAAACAAACAGCATTTATCTTTTACTGTAAATGAAATGCAGTTTATTTGTCATTTCAGTTATATTATATTAAGTTAATTCCTCTGACACTGATTTAAAGTTTATGGGAGCCATAAATAAGAAACACATCTAGAGCTAATCATACAACAATTTTTCAGATGCAATCGCATTTTCAAAGTGAAATATCTTAATGATTCAAAGCAAATGCCTGTCATAAGCCTAGAGTAATAGCAGAACAGGTTAGGGATTATTTAGAGAAGCTAGATGCTTTCAAGTCAGCAGGACCAGATAGGATATAGCCTAGGGTACTGAAGGAACATGAGGGTACTGAAGGAATTGGCTGAGGAAAATTGGCTCTCCTTTTTGAGAACTTGTGGAGGTCAGGTGAAGCCCTGGAAGACTGGAAAGCAGCAAATACAGTGCCCATCTTTAAGGAGGGGAGGAGGATCTGGGAAACTACACACCAGTCAGTCTGACCTCTATACCTGGAAAGATCATGGAGCAGATCCTCAAGGAATCCTTTGTGAAGCTCCTAGAGGAGAACAAAGTGATTAGGAACAGTATGGATTCATAGACAGAAAATCATGTCTTGATCAACCTGATTTCTTTCTGTGATTGGATGACAGGCTGTGTGGATGAGGAAAGAGCAGTGGACATGGTACACCTTGAACTTTAACTTTTGACACTGTCTCCCATGACATTCTCATTAACAAGATAAGGAAATACATCCCCGACAAAAGTACTGTAAAGTGGGCACAAAATTGGTTGGATCATCATATTCAGCAAGTAGTCCTCACTGGCTCAATGTCTAGCTGGAAGGTAGTATCAAGTGGGGTTCACCTGATTCTGGTATTGTTCTGTCTATCCTGATTCTGGTATTGTTCAACATCTTCATTAATTATTTGGATAATGGGAGTAAAAAATTAGCAAGTTTTCAGATGACACCAGGTTGGGTATCATGAAGGATATAGGCAGATTGGAAAGAATCCAGGGCAAGGCAACAAAAACTGTCAAGGGCCAGGGAGGTAAGGCTTATGTGGAAAGGCTGAAAGAGCTAGGGTTATTTAGTCTGTAGGAAAGAAAGCTGAGGTGGGATTTGATAGTAACTTCAAATACCTGATGGGCAGTAGGTGAGAATTTAGAATGGTGATTTGGAGAAACTTTCTTACTATGAGAATGGTTAGGCATTGGAACAGGCTTCCTAGAGAAGCTGTGGCATCTGAATGCATGGACACTTTCAAAATCAGGTTAGACACGCTGGGATGGTTTACCAGGGATTATCCTGCCTTGAGCAGGGAGCTGGACTAGATAACTCTGTGAGGTCCCCCAAATCAATATATTTTCAGACATCCTTAACTTTAAACACTCAAAGAATTAATTTTAGGTAAGCTAGTGCTTTCTTGATACAGATATTCTTAAATGCAGGAATACAGGTCTCAGTTCAGCAATACATTTGAGAGTAGTCTCTTTGAAGCTAGCAAAGTTACTCATGTGCTTAAAGTTAAGCTAGTGTTTAAGTGTTTTAAAGAATCAGAACACTAATAGTAATTATATTAAAATATTTGCATAACTAAATGACAATCCATAAATATGAAAGCAGTCTAGTAACTTAGAAAATACAAGTGTTGTGGCTCTAAAGACATGGCTGGATTTTTATCCTCTCAGATATAATAGTGCCTATTCCCAAAAGATTATGCATAATCAGTTAATTGAATTATGCTAGCATGTGCCGTACATTAAAACGTAAAACCTGGCATGATGATTTGATTTTAAAGCAATCTTTAAATCTTTAAAATCTTTAAAAAATGAATATTGCCTTTTAGTTGATTGCTGTTGATTTAATGCAATAATGTGCAGATTTTTAAAGATGATGAGAGGGTCTTGTTAGACCCCGACTTCATGCGGCACCCATTGACTAGGGAGATGACAAACCAATTGCTCATGGATCCTGTTTCTCATTAGCCAGAGCAAGCAGGGAGCAAACATCAGCACACATTGCTAACAACAGCTTTATTCAGAATGGAGACAGCTTTGGGCGAGCTCCCTCACAGACGCACAGCCTGTGAACATGGGGAGCAGCAGTGAACATTCGTTTTTTTCACATTTTATACACCTTGGTTCATACTCATTAATATTCACTCCACCTCATCCCTCCTTTTGTTCCACCCATTTCTGCTCCTATCTCAAGCGCTGCCTGTGTTTAATGTTTATTTCATTAGTGTGGAATTGCCTATGCATTTCATTCATTTACATGGCTCTGTGCTAAGAGCGCATGTCTAAGACTTTGACCCTGTCTTCTCTAGGTCAGTTGTGGTTTCTTGCTGGTTCTCTCTGGTTCTTTGCTGATTTCAGCACCATCTCCAATGTCTTGCTTCTGCTTTATTTCCTGACGATAGCTGGACTGCATCTTGTCGTCCTTACACAAGGAATCATGTATCCTGTACACTATCCCATTGTTAAGAAACTGCTTGCCTAAGCATTTGCAAAGTTAGTTACTTTTAATATATCACCCTGCTTTGTGACCAGCAGCTTTTGCTGAGACAGAAAAAAACCTTTATTCAGCTGCACACCCAGTGCTCCCCAAGATCCAAATATCAAATATCATCACCCTAATAGGTCTTAGTGGGATTTTCATAATCAATGGGAATGTGACATTAAGGTGTTTTCACAGTCCCGTTATACACCATCTGCATGATGAATCTTTAAGCACTAAATCTAGATCTATTAAGGGGTTTGGCGCCTAAATCCAACACTTAGGAATCACAGGCATTCACATAACCCCCAGTCAGCTACTACCAACCCTGTCAATACCTAAGTTTTTGCAGGTGAAAGTATAGAAATTATCAAAATCTGATGCTTCTGAACCCTACCACATGCCTGAATCCTAGAAGGTTCTCCAACTAGATGTTACCAGTTAGCTATCCTTAAGGACCCAAACTGTTAGGTGTTTTTAGAGCATGTTAACCTACACAGAGTGCAGTTAAGGATGAGACTTCTGGAAACTAGCTGTATGAATCCCCTGTTATTACAATGTTTACAGCACTCTCCTGGAATGAGAGAGAATCCCAGTTTGAATTACAGCTCTGATCCACTTGAAGCAGGGAGATGAACGCTGGTCTCTTAAATTCCTGGAGAATGCCTCAATCACCAAGCTACTTGATACTGTGGCATCACATTACATCTCCTTTTGGAATTGTTCTACTCTGTATAACTTATTGCATATTTATGGATTGACTTGAGAACCTAGTGTTTAGGGATGCACATTCCTTTTCCAATGACTAATTTTTTATTCATATCAAGTAAAACTGTTTCAACAAGGGAGACTTACCCTAGAACACCCAAGAGCCTGATGTCACTCATGTTTGCAGTACCACATACCTTACAGTCTGGAGTTCTCTGTACTGCAAGGGCACACTGCCCGAGTGTATACTGCTCCTTTTTTGTATTCCACTGTTTTTTTTGACCCCTAGATATCTGGGTTCCAAAAAAACTGCAGGAAAAATCCCAAAGCAGTGCACGCTCAGGCAGCATGTGCTGTTAAAACGTGGTGCCGGGCCACCCAGAGCCATGCTGAGGCTGCCGGCCAGGCTCTGCCTGGCAGGATCACTATGGCTGCAGCTCCAGGAGGTCCCTAGGACCCCAGGTAAGGCTGCAGGGGCCAGTACAGTGCTGGTCCTAGCCTCCCCTATACCACCTGGGGCAACTTGCTGCAAGCCAAAGCATGTGTGGCATGGGTGCTTCACGGGGACAAGAAGCAACAGCACAAGGTGCACTGCTGGTACTTGTCCCTGGGGAACCAAACATCCACGTCTTGACATGACCTACTAGATCTAATTGTAGGTGCCTAATTTCTGCCTAAGGTATATTCCAGAGGCTTTTGCCTTTTCTAGGGTCTGACTCTAAAGCTCTTTATAGACCCAATCCCTAAAAGCCTTTGAAATTCTTCCCTATTATCTACTGATGCTGCCATACTTTTCCTCTGTTTATCATTGTTCTGTTTTATTTTAATTACTTTTCAAAGAATAGAAGGAATAATTAAAGCTTGTTAGAAACTTGATGAAAAGCTAATATAATTACAGTTTTAAAGGGTAAATTATTTAATGTTAAAAGTTTGTAACGTTTTTTACTGTGTTTTAAGGAACAGGATTTTGTTTTTAAAAATGAAAGTAACAGAATTATAAATAAAAGTATTTTGTGTGCTAAGAGGATTTTGTGTCCTAAAAGTATTAGTGCATTTACATATTGCTGCATAATTTAGTTTTGTTTGCTGACCATAAAGGGTATAGGGTATAATTTAGTTTTGTTTGCTGATGCAAACTCCCTGATTCAAGTAAATAGGTTGATGATGTGTATAACTCAGTGAGTGTCACCCCATGCCAACTAACCAAGTATAAATTGTGCCTTTGTTTGAACATAGCAGGATGAAATAGTTTGGCTTAGTTTTTAATTTGAGAATCTGGGTTTACTTTTCTTGGAGCTTAATCATTAGGTTTTGTAGACTTGTTATGTGGCAGCTTTATTTATGAATTCACTATTTTATAACTTTTCTATTTGACCACCTTCCTATAGGATTATCTCTATACTTCACTTTGGGTAATTCAGTTACATTATCTTTGCACTCATCATCACACTTCTTTATCACTGGTTTGGTATCTCTACACTAACCATATTTCTGGAGTTTATGGTGTCTAGTAGCCAGTGAATCCCCTTAACTTGTCTTGGGTAACATCCTGATATGTGAATAAAAGAGCAGACAGAGCATAAGAGCTAAAAATCAATTTCCTTTCAAAGAGCTAGAGAAAATGATGTTAGGAATGTTGGTTATAGCTGTTTTGGTCTAAGGACATAGACAGACAAGCTTCTTTGGGTGCATGTGATATCTTTTATTAGACCAACTAAATAGTTGGAAAAATTGTTCTTTACAAGCTTTCAGACACAAATACCCTTCTTCAGGCATGGGAAGTGTCTTCTGGTATTTGTGTACTCTCCTAGGTAGAATATAAACTTAAGTCAATATGCAAAATGGAGGTCTGTGAAAATGCAAATGTGTGACAGGGAAGATCAGAGGGGATGGGAATTAATAGATGTGAGACAGGTAGGTGGGGGCAGGGGAAAGGGAAATGTCGATTGGTGATAGAACAGAGCTGGTAAAATGTACAGAGGTTACCTGGAGTTATCAGATGGCAGGTAGGTAATGATGTGCCATAAATCCACTGTCTATATTTACTCCATGATTTTTTTGTATCCAGTAGATTTAAGAAGTGAAGTTCATAGGCTTATCTATGAAAGGTGTTTTGTAAATTCCTTTTGAGGTTAGAATTGAGAGACTGGAGAGAGAGTGGTTGTCTTGTGAGAAATGTGCAGCCACAGGTAGTTGGGTATTTTTGTCTTTGATAGGTTTTCCATGTGTGTTTATCCCGGTAACCAGTTGTTGTTTGGTTTCTCTTACGTATTTTCCATCCAGGCATTCAGTGAACTCCATAAAGTGATTCCCATTTCTGGAAATTAATTCCCATTTCTGCTGGAGCAGGTGTAAGGGCCAGGAAAGGTAATGGTTCTGTTGTGGGGTTTAGTTATTGTGGGAAGGGTGGAGATATGTTGGCAGGTTTTACATTTCTTGTCCCAGCATGGTCTGGATCCATTTGGTCTGCTCTGGACCATAGGATGTTTGCTTCTGGTAATTCAGTTGGTGAGGTTTGGTACCTGTTTAAAGGCTAGGATGAGTGGTCTGGAAATCTCTCTTTAAGAATGGGATTTTCTTCTAGTATGGGATGCAAGTGTTTTTATGAATGTAGAGAAATGCAGGGTACAGCATCTTTTTTTCTGACAGTATCAGTAGGGGACTATGCTACTTGGATCCTGGATTTGTATTATCCTCTTGTCGAACATTTTTTTCTAATTCAGCTTTGATGGCCTTATGGAGTTGTTGGTGAATCTGCCCCCAGGTTTCCTGTATTGTTGGCACTGGATTCAGAACCCAACCCCTATACCTTTGCTCCAGGTGAGCACAATCCTCAGATTGACCACAACCTCTGCGGGTTGATAAAAGGAAAGTTTATTGATACACAGTGATAGGAAATAAAAGCAATGAAGGCAAAGCAAGTATAACATGCATTACCCAGTCCCAGAATATACACAAGGTGAGCAGTCCATTTGTCAGTACATAAATGTGACCTTGAGGTCCTTTGCTTATGTGTGCAACATCAGCAGTCTTGGAGGTCGGAGGCTGATTCCAACTGTTCCCCTCCTCCCCCATTTTGTCTTTTGAACTGTTTCTTCTCCTGGTGACTTCTGATGACTCATGTTCTGTGGCTGTCACTGGTTGGTCACACAGTGACACCTTCTGTGTTGTCAGCCAAAACCCCATTTTCACAAACCTATCACATGCCCACCTCCTAATTTGGGGCTTTACCAGTGCCCTCCTAATTTGCTCTGTCTCCCCAAAACCAGAAAGCTTAAGATGTTTTGCAAGCAGGCACTATGGCCCTGAAGCCCTGGAGCCAGGCCTATCGCTATTATGAAAATAAAGTTTGGATGTTCTCTATTACCCAGCATGTGTGTATCTGTTGGCCTTGCTGTTTGTCTGTCTGGGTTAGACACCCTGTCTGCTTTGAAGCTTATGAGGACTGTGTAAGAAAACAGGCTTTTAGAAATCAATTAACCCTTGCTGCTATAACCATTATTTTAATGAATATATATATATGCATTACCTATAAGACAATATTACCTATAAGACAATTTCCAAAAGCAAACCTTTAAATAAAATTTCTAAGCCAACAGTATTATGCACCTATAACAAGTGGGCCCTCCCAGTGCTGGTTCAGCCGTTGGCCTGCCCACTTGTCTAGGGCAATCCCCAACCTGCCTTTCCTGCCATGCCTTTGATGTGATTTAAGTTGTTCCCAGGCAGGAGGCTGCCCATTTAATTGCCCTGATGCCAAGGTCAAATACACTGCTCTGAACCTCCCCTTGAATACACTGCTCTGAATCCTCCCAGGGTCAGGCTTTGAATCTGCTGCCAACCTTCCTCAGGACTCACTGTCCTGTTCATGGTCACCTTGTCTGTGATCCACCAAGCAGTGGGTTTCTCTTTCTTCCCAGCCAATGCACCACTGTGACCTGCTCACACCTGGCACTGATGCCCACATGATGTGGGCATGCCCTGCGTGCCTGGGGCCACATCACACCTGACCACTTGCTCACCATGACTTGATGTTCCAGTAGATGAACCTGTATTTGCCTGGAGGTGACAAAGTGTTTCTAAGGGTTCAGCTGTGATCATGGTGGTGTCTCTGTTGTGGAACTCCTCCTCCTCTGCACTTCATTCCTTTCCACTCAGATGTTGTCACCACTGTTTTTGGTACTATGAGTATGTTGCAGCTTGATCTTCTACATGGAGAGACTGGTGGTGATTGTGTTGGCTACAAATGTCCAACTCGGGATCCTTAAAATTCTGGTTTATTAGGCAGACTGAAACACTGTAATGAAGCTCACTCATAAACCTTGGGGCTGGTCTCTCCCCCCCCACACACACACATGCACACACACAGTAGCAAGCTACAAGAGTCTGGTATACCTATCATACAAGCGCTGGAGTCTGCCGTCAATGGCCAGTTGAGGCTTCTTTCAGCGTGGTGTTATCCTCCAGAAGGGAGTCGCCGGCTGGTCCTTCTGGCTGGACAGGTTGGGTGCTGGTCGAGTTGGAGATCAAGAGGGTGCCACTGAGGGTCACTTTTCACTGCTTTTTATCTGTCCTTGGCAGACTTTGGTGACTCCCCAGTTTTCAGGTTTGCCCAACCCAGGGGCCGTTGACCCTCGTGGGACTTTCCCCCTCGGTGGCTACTGGATGGCATCTGTCAGCCCCAGGGGTCATCTGCATGTACGTGCACGTTTGGGAGTCCGTTGATGAATTTTGAATAGGGCTCTGGGAGGGGTCAATTTGGAGATATTCAGCCCAAAAGTTGGTCCCCGGCGTTGATTAACTCAGGCCAGGACTTCTAGCCCTTGATCAGTGAGGTTTAGAGATTTCCCGGTTGTTACACTGTCTTCTATTGAGTTCTTCCATTGGTTGATCTGCAGTTTCCTTAGGTGTTAATCGCGGCCTGCTACTGTGTTACACATTCAATCACTGATTCACTCGCTCTTTCAGGGGCCAGCCTGATACAGGGAAGTGGCAGTTTGATTCCTGCCCTTGTTAACATTGTTACAATGTATAACTTACTTATGAAACTAAACACATTTAGTTGAAAGTTGAAAGGTGAGGAGTATAAAATCTAAGCTACAAATGCCATGGCACACAAATAGATAAAAATACCAAAATACAAGGGGAGATACAAAATGCACACACACAAATTTTAAGACACAATTCCTTATATTAAAGTGAAAGAAAGAGGAAGGAAGAAAGGTAGAAGAAGAAAAACATATCCAAAGAGGGGAGAGCAAATGCAGGCAAGAGGAAAAGGGGGCTTTCTGCTACAATTGAATCCTCATGGGTCCAATCACAGACTTTGATTTTGCAAAAAGGAAAACTAAAAGATAATGTTAACTCAAACGGCTTGCACCTGGTGGCCACGTGGGGCACCACTGTCTCACTGCTCTGAGCTTCTCCTTTTCCTGGGGCATGGGTTGCTCTGGAGCCTTGTGTTTCATAGTTTCATAGTCTTTAGGGGTCAGAAGGGACCTGAATAGATCATCTAGTCTCCCCCCCTGCCACTGGTTGGAGCACACGCTGGGATCACGTGACCCCAGACACGTGTTCATCCAACCTCTTTTTGTATTTACCCAAGGTAGGAGCGAGGACCACTTCCCTAGGAAGTTGATTCCAGATCCTGGCTACCCTGACAGTGAAATAGTGCCTTCTAATCTGTAACCTGAACCTATTATCCAGCAGCTTCTGGACATTGTTCCTCATCACCCCAAGTGCTGTTGGGGGGGAATAGGGCCCTTCCTATTTGCTGCTGATCTCCCCTAACGAGTTTGTAGGCAGCCACCAGATCCCCCCTCAGCCTCCGCATGCTGAGGCTGAACAGGTTCAGGTCTCTCAGCCTCTCCTCATCGGGTCTGCCCTGTTGCCCTCCAACCAAGTGGGTGGCCCTCCTCTGAACCCTCTCAAAGCAGGCCACATCCTTTTTAAGGTGTGGTGCCCAGAACTAGATGCAGTACTCCAATTGAGGCCAGACCAAAGTCACGTAGAAGTAGAATTTCACCTCTATGGAGCGGCTTGAGATGCATCTTTGGATACAGAAACCCTCTTGTGTACCCCTCTTGTTCCCACTATCAGGCCCCTAGTGCCTTTTGGTGAAATGTTCTATCTGTACAGGCCATTCCTTATTTGGCACCAGGACAGATATAGCTTCACCTTGGGGAAGTTGCTGCCATGCCCCCATGAGGCCAGTGCTCCCACGCAGCTGCCTACTCCATCCTAGTCTATGTATGCTCCTGGTGTCCTTGCAGTATCAGGGGACCTCTTCAGGGAGGCACTCCCTCTGTTTACCCTTGCAGATTTACTCCATTTACCTGCTCCCAGCCCCACTTGACTTGAATCCCTTTATGTGGGCTCATGGGTGAGAGCTCGGTCCCTGCTGAGATGTGAGTATGGCACTGCCCATCTCCACCTGCTGGGAGAGCATCTAACGGTGTTTCTTGGGCTTTTGCAGTGGGGAGAATATTCACAGTTCCTGTGGGCATCCTGGCTAAGAGAGAGGCAGCTGATTTTCCCTTTACTGCACAGGGGGTGGCCAGCTGCTTATCTGCCATGTATAGGATGTCTGGTGCCTCTTCATATCCCTTAACAGTGGGAAGGGTGTCTGGCTCTTCCCCAGGCACTCTGGTGGCTCCTGGCTGGAATTCACCCCTGATCCCATCTCTTGAATGCTTTTGGCCTGCCACCCTGGGGTTCTGGGCCAATCAGAGGCATGCTTCCAGTCGGCACAGGGCTGGCCAGCTTGGGTGCAACACTGACATCCATTCTGCAGAGGGAGGAGTGTTTGGTGTGCACCTATTACTGTGTAGAAGAAATGAATGGCAAATGATTTAATCTCAAGTAAGGCCTATTTGTCACTTTTAGGAGCTTTGGCAATAAAATTCAAGTTTAGGAGCTAAGATCAGTACCCACGGTATGTATATACACTATATATATAGTGTTGGATACTTACCTGTATTATGGATCTTTTTTCTCTTGAATTCTGTTACTTTTACAAATTAACTGACCTGTTTTTCAAAAAAACAAAATTGAAGTGTGTCTTTTAACTGTTGCTTCCATTGCCCCAACTGCGTGAAACTGTTCCATGGGTCCTGACTGGGAAGTGACTATGCAGCAGCCTAGAGAAAAACAAGAAACACAAATAAATCTCCAGGCTGCCACATCACTGCCAGGTGGATTTGTGCTGCATGCCTCTGTTTCCAGGAGGAGCGTGCAAGGTGGAACAGGTTTTATCAAATAAACCTAATGCACACAGAAGCACCTGTTCCTGCTGCAGCAGGTACTCCTGCCTGCATTTTTTCTGAGGGCCTTATCATGTACTAAGTTAAGGCACCTTCTGGAGCTGTTAACCCCTGGACTAGTTTCAAATTAATACTTTTAAAGTGGCTTAAAGCATTCACTATTTGGCTTAAAGTTACACTCCAGGGCACCATTATCTCCAATCTTCCTAATTTTCTTCCTATTCCATTACCATGTGGCCAGTTCCTACAGCTATTATGCCTAAGTTGAAGTCCTTCAGTATCCCAGAATGCAGTGGCCTCTCCTGACTTAGGGCAAGTAGGAATGCTGGGGTGCAGTGGGGCTGGGCATGGTGCACCCTGCAGGGGATGTCAGGTAGGGCACTTGCTGCAGCCCCAGGGTGCCTGGCAGCCATGGTGGCACTGAGCGGGAAGGGGGTAGACACCACCTGAGCTCTGAAGCAAAAAGGATTAGTCCTCTCAGAGCTCAGGTTGCACCTAGCTGGCAGCCTGGCCACTAGGATGCACAGTGGCTGGTGCTGCCTGAGCTCCAGAGGAAAAAGGATTGGTCCCTTCTGAGTGAGCAAGCTCCAGAACTATGGCTCTGGAGCTCTCTTGTCTTGCTAAACTGACACAGAGGCTCCACACTGACTGGGACCTCTCATCTTAAGCCCTGACATCCCTGCTCTCAGTGCAGAGCCATTGTGTTCATTTCACTGAGACCAGAGAACCCCAGGGAAGTTGCTTCCTTGGGTCTTTCTGGTCTCACTGAAACTGACACAATAGTCGACCTGCTCTCTGCCTGGCAGAAGCAGTGAGTGGGTCTTGTTCCTAGTCCTGCCTCTCAAGCTTCCAGTGGCAAGTCACAATTGTGCAGGTGAAGGACAAGCAGAGCAGGTTTTTTGCCTTACAGTGTGACTGCTCCACTACGCTGAACCAGGAAATGAATGTGGCAGGAACAGGAGCTCTTGCCCACATTAGCTTATCAGATGAGCAGATAAACTTACATTAGTTTTCTTAGGGCCTTGTTAAACGTTATACTATAAGCCAAACAAATGTTAATCATCTTAATGTCAGGCTCCACACAAGGCATACAGATTGATTTCATTTGGTTTAAGTGGCATGTGCAACAGTGCTGGCAGCACAGAACCTTTTAAAGGCTTTGGAGCACTTCCAAGGGCTATGGCACCTTGGTTGGGAACTTCTGTTTTCATGTATCAAAACTATGTATATAAACTCTTTGAACCTGCATCTAAATTTAACATTGGTGAACTGAATGGGATAGTGCTTACCTTGAAATACAGCTAAATAACACACTTCAATTACATATAGTTGACTTATCAGATAAAACTAATACAGGCAGGTGTGCCCATTCCTGC